>NC_090224.1:22090000-22257500 GCF_024489055.1 Chanodichthys erythropterus
GATTAAAACAACCCATTCGCTGGGTTAAAGCAACCCAATCGCTGGATTAAAACAACCCATTCGCTGGGTTAAAGCAACCCATTCGCTGGGTTAAAGCAACTCATTCGCTGGGTTAAAACAACCCATTCGCTGGGTTAAAGCAACCCATTCGCTGGGTTAAAGCAACCCAATCGTTGGGTAAAAACAACCCATTCTCTGGGTTAAAGCAACCCAATCGTTGGGTAAAAACAACCCATTCGCTGGGTTAAAGCAACCCATTCTCTGGGTTAAAGCAACCCAATAGTTGGGTAAAAACAACCCATTCGCTGGGTAAAAACAACCCATTCGCTGGGTTAAAGCAACTCATTCGCTGGGTTAAAGCAACTCAATTGTTGGGTAAAAACAACCCATTCGCTGGGTTAAAGCAACCCAATCATTGGGTAAAAACAACCCATTCGCTGGGTTAAAGCAACTCATTCGCTGGGTTAAAGCAACCCAATTGATGGGTAAAAATGACCCATTCGCTGGGTTAAAGCAACTCAATCATTGGGTTAAAGCAACCCATTCGCTGGGTAAAAACAACCCATTCGCTGGGTTAAAGCAACTCATTCGCTGGGTTAAAGCAACTCAATCGTTGGGTTAAAGCAACCCATTCGCTGGGTCAAAGCAACTCAATTATTGGGTTAAAGCAACCCATTCGCTGGGTAAAAACAACCCATTCGCTGGGTTAAAGCAACTCATTCGCTGGGTTAAAGCAACCCAATCGCTGGGTTAAAACAACCCATTCGCTGGGTTAAAGCAACTCATTCGCTGGGTTAAAGCAACTCATTCGCTGGGTTAAGGCAACCCAATCGCTGGGTTAAAACAACCCATTCGCTGGGTTAAAGCAACTCATTCGCTGGGTTAAAGCAACCCAATCGTTGGGTAAAAACAACCCATTCTCTGGGTTAAAGCAACCCAATCGTTGGGTAAAAACAACCCATTCGCTGGGTTAAAGCAACCCATTCTCTGGGTTAAAGCAACCCAATAGTTGGGTAAAAACAACCCATTCGCTGGGTAAAAACAACCCATTCGCTGGGTTAAAGCAACTCATTCGCTGGGTTAAAGCAACTCATTCGCTGGGTTAAAGCAACTCAATTGTTGGGTAAAAACAACCCATTCGCTGGGTTAAAGCAACCCAATCATTGGGTAAAAACAACCCATTCGCTGGGTTAAAGCAACTCATTCGCTGGGTTAAAGCAACCCAATTGATGGGTAAAAACAACCCATTCGCTGGGTTAAAGCAACTCATTCGCTGGGTTAAAGCAACTCAATCGTTGGGTTAAAGCAACCCATTCGCTGGGTCAAAGCAACTCAATTATTGGGTTAAAGCAACCCATTCGCTGGGTAAAAACAACCCATTCGCTGGGTTAAAGCAACTCAATCGTTGGGTTAAAGCAACCCATTCGCTGGGTAAAAACAACCCATTCGCTGGATTAAAACAACCCATTCGCTGGGTTAAAGCAACCCAATCGCTGGATTAAAACAACCCATTCGCTGGGTTAAAGCAACCCATTCGCTGGGTTAAAGCAACTCATTCGCTGGGTTAAAACAACCCATTCGCTGGGTTAAAGCAACCCATTCGCTGGGTTAAAGCAACCCAATCGTTGGGTAAAAACAACCCATTCTCTGGGTTAAAGCAACCCAATCGTTGGGTAAAAACAACCCATTCGCTGGGTTAAAGCAACCCATTCTCTGGGTTAAAGCAACCCAATAGTTGGGTAAAAACAACCCATTCGCTGGGTAAAAACAACCCATTCGCTGGGTTAAAGCAACTCATTCGCTGGGTTAAAGCAACTCAATTGTTGGGTAAAAACAACCCATTCGCTGGGTTAAAGCAACCCAATCATTGGGTAAAAACAACCCATTCGCTGGGTTAAAGCAACTCATTCGCTGGGTTAAAGCAACCCAATTGATGGGTAAAAATGACCCATTCGCTGGGTTAAAGCAACTCAATCATTGGGTTAAAGCAACCCATTCGCTGGGTAAAAACAACCCATTCGCTGGGTTAAAGCAACTCATTCGCTGGGTTAAAGCAACTCAATCGTTGGGTTAAAGCAACCCATTCGCTGGGTCAAAGCAACTCAATTATTGGGTTAAAGCAACCCATTCGCTGGGTAAAAACAACCCATTCGCTGGGTTAAAGCAACTCATTCGCTGGGTTAAAGCAACCCAATCGCTGGGTTAAAACAACCCATTCGCTGGGTTAAAGCAACTCATTCGCTGGGTTAAAGCAACTCATTCGCTGGGTTAAGGCAACCCAATCGCTGGGTTAAAACAACCCATTCGCTGGGTTAAAGCAACTCATTCGCTGGGTTAAAGCAACCCAATCGTTGGGTAAAAACAACCCATTCTCTGGGTTAAAGCAACCCAATCGTTGGGTAAAAACAACCCATTCGCTGGGTTAAAGCAACCCATTCTCTGGGTTAAAGCAACCCAATAGTTGGGTAAAAACAACCCATTCGCTGGGTAAAAACAACCCATTCGCTGGGTTAAAGCAACTCATTCGCTGGGTTAAAGCAACTCATTCGCTGGGTTAAAGCAACTCAATTGTTGGGTAAAAACAACCCATTCGCTGGGTTAAAGCAACCCAATCATTGGGTAAAAACAACCCATTCGCTGGGTTAAAGCAACTCATTCGCTGGGTTAAAGCAACCCAATTGATGGGTAAAAACAACCCATTCGCTGGGTTAAAGCAACTCATTCGCTGGGTTAAAGCAACTCAATCGTTGGGTTAAAGCAACCCATTCGCTGGGTCAAAGCAACTCAATTATTGGGTTAAAGCAACCCATTCGCTGGGTAAAAACAACCCATTCGCTGGGTTAAAGCAACTCAATCGTTGGGTTAAAGCAACCCATTCGCTGGGTAAAAACAACCCATTCGCTGGGTTAAAGCAACTCATTCGCTGGGTTAAAGCAACTCAATCGTTGGGTTAAAGCAACCCATTCGCTGGGTAAAAACAACCCATTCGCTGGGTTAAAGCAACTCATTCGCTGGGTTAAAGCAACTCAATCGTTGGGTTAAAGCAACCCATTCGCTGGGTCAAAGCAACTCAATTATTGGGTTAAAGCAACCCATTCGCTGGGTAAAAACAACCCATTCGCTGGGTTAAAGCAACCCATTCGCTGGGTTAAAGCAATTCAATTGTTGGGTTAAAGCAACCCATTCGCTGGGTCAAAGCAACTCAATTATTGGGTTAAAGCAACTCATTCGCTGGGTTAAAGCAACCCATTCGCTGGGTAAAAACAACCCATTCGCTGGGTAAAAACAACCCATTCGCTGGGTTAAAGCAACTCATTCGCTGGGTTAAAGCAACTCAATCATTGAGTTAAAGCAACCCATTCGCTGGGTAAAAACAACCCATTCGCTGGGTTAAAGCAACTCAATCGTTGGGTTAAAGCAACTCATTCGCTGGGTTAAAGCAACTCAATCGTTGGGTTAAAGCAACCCATTCGCTGGGTCAAAGCAACTCAATTATTGGGTTAAAGCAACCCATTCGTTGGGTAAAAGCAACCCATTCGCTGAGTAAAAACAACCCATTCGCTGGGTTAAAGCAACTCATTCGCTGGGTTAAAGCAACCCATTCGCTGGGTTAAAGCAACCCAATCGTTGGGTAAAATCAACCCATTCGTTGGGTAAAAGCAACCCATTCACTGGGTTAAAACAACCCATTCGCTGGGTTAAAGCAACCCAATTGTTGGGTAAAAGCAACCTATTCACTGGGTTAAAGCAACCCAATAGTTGGGTTAAAGCAACTCATTCGCTGGGTAAAAACAACCCATTCGCTGGGTTAAAGCAACCCAATCGCTGGGTTAAAACAACCCATTCGCTGGGTTAAAGCAACTCATTCGCTGGGTTAAAGCAACCCAATCGTTGGGTAAAAACAACCCATTCTCTGGGTTAAAGCAACCCAATCGTTGGGTAAAAACAACCCATTCACTGGGTTAAAGCAACCCATTCTCTGGGTTAAAGCAACCCAATAGTTGGGTAAAAACAACCCATTCGCTGGGTAAAAACAACCCATTCGCTGGGTTAAAGCAACTCATTCGCTGGGTTAAAGCAACTCATTCGCTGGGTTAAAGCAACTCAATTGTTGGGTAAAAACAACCCATTCGCTGGGTTAAAGCAACCCAATCATTGGGTAAAAACAACCCATTCGCTGGGTTAAAGCAACCCAATTGATGGGTAAAAATGACTCATTCGCTGGGTTAAAGCAACTCAATCATTGGGTTAAAGCAACCCATTCGCTGGGTCAAAGCAACTCAATTATTGGGTTAAAGCAACCCATTCGTTGGGTAAAAGCAACCCATTCGCTGAGTAAAAACAACCCATTCGCTGGGTTAAAGCAACCCAATCGTTGGGTAAAAGCAACCCATTCGTTGGGTAAAAGCAACCCATTCACTGGGTTAAAACAACCCATTCGCTGGGTTAAAGCAACCCAATTGTTGGGTAAAAGCAACCTATTCACTGGGTTAAAGCAACCCAATAGTTGGGTTAAAGCAACTCATTCGCTGGGTAAAAACAACCCATTCGCTGGGTTAAAGCAACCCAATCGTTGGGTTAAAGCAACCCATTCGTTGGGTAAAAGCAAGCCATTCACTGGGTTAAAGCAACCCAATCGTTGGGTTAAAGCAACTCATTCGCTGGGTAAAAACAACCAATTCGCTGGGTTAAAGCAACCCAATCGCTGGGTTAAAGCAACCCAATCGTTGGGTTAAAGCAACCCATTCGTTGGGTAAAAGCAACCCATTCGCTGGGTTAAAGCAACCTATTCGCTGGGTTAAAGCAACCCAATCGTTGGGTTAAAGCAACCCATTCACTGGGTTAAAGCAACCCATTCACTGGGTTAAAGCAACCCAATTGTTGGGTTAAAGCAACCCATTCGTTGGGTAAAAGCAACCCATTCGCTGGGTTAAAGCAACCCAATCGTTGGGTAAAAACAACCCATTCGCTGGGTTAAAGCAACCCAATCGTTGGGTAAAAACAACCCATTCGCTGTGTTAAAGCAACCCAATTGTTGGGTAAAAACAACCCATTCGCTGGGTTAAAGGAACCCATTCGCTGGGTAAAAACAACCCATTCGCTGGGTTAAAGCAACCCATTCGCTGGGTAAAAACAACCCATTCGCTGGGTTAAAGGAACCCAATCGTTGGGTAAAACCAACCCATTCGCTAGGTTTTTCCATTTTCAACATAGCATTTTTTAGAGTGTATGGATAGTTTTAACATAAACAACCTAATAAACTTATTGTGATGCATATTTGTCAGTCATACACAAATGAAACAGGTCCCATTTCTACACTCAAAAAATTGTTTATTATTAACTATATGCATGCATTTGTTTTTAATTAAATCATTTTCAAAATGCATTGATTCAAATTGCTTTGTCTATGAATCAGCATAAATCTGAAAAAATTAGCATTTATTCAGTTAAAAACAGTGCTCAGCGTAAATGAGTGCACCCCCTTTGAAAAGTAACATTTTATACAATATCTCAATGAACACAAAAACAATTTCCAAAATTCCCTAAGTTTAATATAACATCAGTTTAACTTATAACATGAAAGTAAGGTTAATAATATAACTTAGAGAACAAAATGTTCAGTTTTAATCAAATTAGGGTGATGCAAAAGTGAGTACACCCCACTAAAAGTCTCTGGAGCAAAGCTAAATTTAAACTACAAATGTCTAATTTAACAAGAATTCAAGCAGAGGTGAGTGTAATTATTCATTACACAGGTGTCCAGCAGACAGTTGACTATAAAAGGGTGTTAAAACCCCATTTCATGCCGTCAGCAATGGCACCACATGGAAGAGGAATGTCACCAGACCCGAGAAAGAAAATCATTTCGTTATAGCAGATCAGCAAAGCTTTACTTATCAGTCAGAATACTGTAGCAAAAGTGGTACAAAAATGTAAAAAAGATGGAACTGCAACCATCTCACAGAGACGTCCAGGGAAGTTAACACCTCGACAGGAGCGTCTTCTGATGAGAAGGGTTAAAGAAAATCGGCATGCAAGTTCACTGCAGTTATCTAAAGAAGAAGAAAGCCAAACTATATCCCGTGACACAATACGGCGTACACTGCAGAGGAATGGCATCATGGGTGCCGTCCACGAAAGAAGTCTCTCCTAAAGCCCAGGCACAAAAAAAGCCCACCTAGTGTTTGCCAGAGCCCATGCTGACAACGATGAAGACTGCTGGGACTCTATACTCTGGAGTGATGAGATCTGATCTGATCTGAACCCAATCGAACACCTATGGGGAATTCTGAAGAGACAAGTTGAGCATCACTCTCCATCCAGCATCCAGTCTCTAAAAGAGCTCATTCTTGAAGAATGGAAAAAGATAGATGTTGCAGAATGTCGCCAACTTGTTCATTGCATGCCTAGAAGACTTGGAGCTGTCATTAAAAATCATGGAGGCCATAAAAAGTACTAGATGTAGTAGTGAACTAAATTTTGCATCACCCTAATTTGAGTAAAACTGAAAAATGTGTAATCTAAGTTATATTATTAACATTACTTTCATGTTAAAAGTTAAACAGATGTTATATTAAACTTATTCTTGTCAACATTGTTTTTGTGTTCACTGAAATGTTAATTTTCAAAGAGGGTGAACTCATTTACGCTGAGCACTGTACATGAACATGGTTAAAATATGGCTCGCTGTTGAACAAGCAATAATCAGTAGGTTATGAATGAGACTGAATCAACTGGATTTATTGATGATAAACATATAAACCTGGTTATTGTGTATTTAAAACACATTCAGTTTATTAGTACTGTTACAGAAATATTACCCGTTTCATTTGTGTATGACTGACGAATATGTAATATGTATAAGTTTATTAGTAATCCAAATGTGAAATTCAAACACATCTTAAACTTAGGCCTAAATATGTTTTAAGTGCACAAATATTGAGTAAAATATTCAATTCTTAAATAAGATGAGCTTTTTTTAATATATTGAATGTTTGCCCATCATCTTGAATGAATTTTGTCAATGCATTCTGGGATTATCTTTTCTGTGAAGGATTTAAGCCAAAAGAACACGTTTTGAGACTTCCTTTGTGTCAGGAGTGTGTCTAAGTGTGGCCTTCAAAATTAGATTAATAGTTTACTTAAAAAAGAAAGTAGGGCACTTGAAAGCATCATTGAAACACGACGTACATCACTGATATAATGAGGAAGGAGACGGAAACTTTCAAGAGGGTCGCCAGTGTTTACCTGGCCGGTTCAAGACCTGAGCGTGAACTCGCTGTGTCCACAGAGGAAAATGCTGGAAATGCTGATAGTCTTTACACACACACACACACACACACACACACACACACACACACACACACACACACACACACACACACACACACACACACACACACACACAAACACACACACAAACACACACACTTATTTCAAAATGGCATCCATGTAGCACAAAATGGTGTATATACAGACATTTATTCGCAAGAGAAAATCTGATAACACAATAGATATGAGGCAAAATAAAAGATATTTGAGGTCAGTAACATTTCGTTTTAAAGAAATTAATACTTTTATTTATCAGTGAGGCATTAAATTGACCAAAAAAGACAGTTAAGACATTTAAAATGTTACAAAATATTTCTAATTCAAATAAATGCTGTTCTTTTGAACTTTCTACTCATCAAAGAATCCTGAAAAATAAAATGTATGACCGTTTCCACAAAAAAAGTGCTGTTTTCAACATTAATAATCATAAATGTTTCTCGAGCATCAAATCATCATATTAGAATGATTTCTGAAGGATCATGTGACACTGAAGACTGGAGTAATGATGCTGAAAATTCAGCTTTGATCACAGGAATAAATTACACTTTACTATATATTCACATAGAAAACAGTTATTTTAAATTGTAAAAATATTTCACAATTTTTACTGTATTTCTGATTAATGTTTTTGAAAATGTTCTCTTAAAAGTCTTTTAACATTTAAATCGGTTATGCGACGTTGGGGGAACATTCCATTTTATCATTTTTCAAACATTAAGGAATGTTACTTTTGAATATTCTCTGAAAGTTCTGAAACAATTACTAACATTTAAAAAACATTAGATGAATGTCCAACTAAAAAAACGATGTATAAATAATGTTTCATTCTGAGAACATTAGAGCAGATAATGAACATTCTATCAACATTACTGGAAGAAAGCTTGTTTATAACTTTGAGAGAACCTTGCCAGAACGTTCTGAGAACGTTTCCTGTTAGCTGGGTAGCAGCTGAAGCTTAACCAGCCAAAATTTGATCTATCTATATATATATGCATATTTTATGCATCCTTTTATACACATTGATAACCTTCCAGAACTGTTAGTGAAACTGAATATCATGATGACAATAATTTGGCTCCAATATGTATTTATTTCGTTTAGTTTTAGTTGTTATCATGCGGATGGTCACGTGTTTTCTGCTGTGATGCAGAGGTGACCTGCGCAGTCACTGGACATCCATCATAGCTTATCATTCTGAGTAAACAGCATGACTGCAACACAGCAATACACAGACGTGCAGCCAAAGATCAGCCGCGTTCTGAGACCTTCGCTTTACTCGGTCGATTATTTGGAAATACCAGATTTGACCTACGTGTGACTGACTTGACTCTTAATTCAAAAGGAATGGCTTGGCGTCTTTAGCAAACTTTGAAACATTGAAGCCAAACACGCTTCCTTTCACAAATGAACAGATCTATGATTCGAATGTTAATTACCAAACAAATCTAAATATTTAGATATATCGGGTCAACAGTTTCTGCACTCCTTGTGATTTTATTTGCAATATCAGCTTTAAGACTGCTTTTAAATCTTCTTGACTTTCAATTCAAAAGACAACAATTGTACTATATAGAGCCTGATTGATTCATATTCAAATTTGTATTATGCCACTTATTACATTTTATTTGATTATTTTGTTAAACATTTTTAGGAGCTATAACAAGCTTGCAACAATGTGACATTGCCGCGTTTAATGCATACTGTACGCATGCAACTACTTTTTAAACCAGTGTGCAGTAACAGTGTGCAGTAAACACTAACACAGAAAGACAGGGAGCGTCTCACTGTGTTGGTGTGAGTTCAGGCCTCTATCAGGCTTTTTACCGTGTTATCATGGTGTTGTACTGACTGAAGGACACGTCTGACCTCAGACCGATAGAAGGAGTCTCTAACGCGTACAAGTACAACTACAGGTCTGGAACGGCCTCTATTTCATCAAAAAACACAGCCCTGCATCTTGAAAAGCTGATGACATTGTGGTTTTAATTAATTATAAGATAATATTTTTTTTATGTCACAGCAGTTAAATCTGTGTCTGTATTGCATGTTCAAATTTTAATATTATTCATATTAATAGGTTAATACAGTAGATGTTTTCTCCAGGAGTATATAATGGGTTTGGAAATTTTAGAGAAATTCTTAATGCATTACAATTTAACTAAACCCATTAGATTTAGTCAACTAAAATCTTGTGATATTTAGTCAACTACTAAAACAATTCAAATGACTAAAACATGATTAAAACTGAATGGCATTTTAGTCAAAAGACTAAAACTAAATAAAAATTTGCTGTCAAAATTAACACTGATCTGTTGTCATGTATTTATTCTGTGCTTTGTCCCATATTGGTTATTGTTGACAAATATATTTGGCAGTGAGTGAAGAGAAGAAGTTCTACCGTTCAAACAAATCATGTTAAGTTTTCTGATTTGTATTTTTCTTTATTTAAAAAAAAAAGATGTATTGTTGCCTTTAAACAAAAATATACATCTTTTTGTGCACTTTATTTAAAAAAAAAACCTATATATTTGGCAGATGTAAAGCATGTGTATTTTTTTGTGTTAGTTCATTTGTTTTTTATTACTTTAACAGCTCAGGGATGTTAAAAAGACCAATCTGTTTTTGCACGTTCTGAGGATTTTTTGCACTGTGAATTTGAATAAAAGGTTGGAAATTAATGTTTTTTCCCCCCGATTCATCGATTAAAATAATCGACAGATTAATTGATTATTGAAATAATCGTTAGTAGCAGCCCTAAATAAAACCTTTCCATCATGTGCATGTATCAGCTTTATCGCAACTAACAATAATACGTTCTAAGAACGTTTTGTTAATGTTCCTATTATGTTTTAAAAACATTATTTCTAAATGTTCAAAAGTTTTTTATTTAAATGTACTAAAATGTTTTAAGGGAAACATTCTATTTTATCATACTTCAAACATTTTTGAGATGTTACTTTTAAAAGTAACTAAAACTAAAACATTTAAGGAAAAAACAAAATGCTCCATGAATGATGCAGTTAATCAATTAATGTTACTGGAAGAACATTTGCTCATAATTTTGAAAGAACCCCAAATTTCTGAGAACGTTCCCTGTTTGATTTTCAAAATAACAAAAACAGTCAAACATTTTGGTTTAATGACAAAAAGCAGTGTTCAAAAAGTATCATTGAACTTAAAATCTGCAAAGCAGTGGAATATAATGTTCAAAAACTCCATTTAATGTCAAAGAGCTTTACATAAACGTAAGTTTATACGTTTTTTTTCACAAAATCTGTACTTTTCTTTCAAGTTCTCATTTTCTTCTGTCACTGGCCATAACTCTAACCTTAAAATCAGCATTAGGCATAAAATAATGTCATGCATCTGTAACAATCTGCTGAAATTTGAACAAATTAGTTAACCTGGCTCAGAGGAAGAAAGGAATCGTTTCTTATGGCAGTTTTTCTGGAGATAAAATGGTAATAAAAGACCTTAAAAACGGTTATCGAAAGCATGAAACACATCAGAGTGAGAAAGTGTGACAAGAGCAAAACAGGCAGTAATTTTGGCATCCGCAACCCAAAATTAGTAAGAATTAAGTAACGGTTTCCATTCAGCAATTATGAATTATGACCCAGGGCAGTGTAATCAGCAGTGTATAAAATAAAAACCCATTTCAAATCTTGTCATTTATCATTTTTCCGTAAGGTGTGTCTCGGTCTGTCTTTCTTTTTAAGTGGTCAGTGGGATTTTGGGGTCTCTGACCTCTGCTCGACCCCTGAGGCGTCTCTATCACACATCAGACAGCGAGCCGTCAGACCACCAGAGAAGAGCGGCTATCTCCTGGTGTCCTCCTCTTTCGAGGCCCTATGATGTCTGTGATGCAGAATAAATGGAATCCAGACAAAAAAAAAAATGGAATTTACAATATAAAATGGAATGTTTAAATAATAAATTTGCATTAAAAGGGAAAAAAATGAAACTTAAAAAATTAGACCTTTCCCGACTTGCTAGGTTGACTATGAAAGACTGATTTTGATGTGAATGACTCGGGATGTTTTTGCCGGGAAATTCAAAGGGATGTGGTGGTTACGCGCGCTCCCGAGAACCTCTCGACTCGACACTTGAACCTATAATGCCAAAAGAGCTATTCTGTACTGTAATGTTAATATATCGTGCAAAGAAAAGGGATTAATTAAAACTATAGCCTCACACAGCCAGATCTATAATCGCCTCTAGTCTCAAATACACTTTATAATCAAACTATCATAACAGTGTCATTTTAATGACCTCATCCGTCAACATGATGCCGGTGAATCGCAGAGCTGGAGCAAACATATCCACATCGCTGTGATCAGATGATTTCTGAACTGCTGTTTCTAAATGCTGGCATTTTTGTTATGTTTATTTTGTTACTGAGAGGAAAGCGCCACACATATTTACATATTCATCTAAACGCCGGGAAGTTCGTTAACAGTATGCTCTATATTGCTGCAAAGGTAATTCCAACTTCTTTTTACTTATAGCAAAGAATGAAAAAGTACTTTGGGGTCTTGAACATAATGTGTGTACGTGTACAAGCGCGAGCAATAAGATGCTAGCTGCAGTTCACTTAATGGCCACCAGTATCGCTAATAACAAGGGTTTCTGTATTCTATATACGGCCTCTTCAAATAATAAATCCAAAAAACAGAAAACTTGGAATTTGGGAAAAAATATATTAAAATTGGCTACAAATTTGGCCCTAAAAATTTAATTTTTGTTAAACTTTTAGTAAATTTATTTCATGATTCGATTGATTAGCCTTTTGTTACTAAAACTTAAAGGATTAGTTCACTTTCAAATCAAAATTTCCTGATAATTTACTCACCCCCATGTCATCCAAGATGTTTGTGTCCTTCTTTCTTCAGTCGAAAAGAAATGAAAGTTTTTGATGAAAACATTCCAGTTAATCTCCATATTGTCGACTTCATTGGAGCTCAAACGGTTCCAGGTCAAGATTACAGTTTACAGCGATACCAGATGAGGAATAAGGGTCTTATCTAGAGAAACCATCACTCATTTTCTAAAAAAAAAATTAAAAATGATATACATTTTAACCATAAATGCTCATCTTGAACTAGCTCTCTTCTTCTTCTTCTTCTCCAGCAGTGTAGACACTGCTCAGTGTATTACTGCCCTCCACAGGTCAAAGTTTAAACTAAATTGTCATATATAATGTGCTAGTGCAAGTATATAACAATTAGTTCAAACTTTGACCTGTGGAGGGCAGTAATACACTTAGCAGTGTCTACACTGCTGGAGAAGAAGAAGAAGAAGAGAGCTAGTTCAAGATGAGCATTTATGGTTAAAATGTATATCATTTTTAATTTTTTTTTAGTAAATGAGTGATGGTTTCTCTAGATTAGACTCTTATTCCTCGTCTGGTATCGTTTAAAGCTCTTTGAAGATGCACTGAAACTGTAATTTTGACTGTTTGCGCTCCATTGAAGTATATGGAGAAAAATCCTGGAATGTTTTCATCAAAAACCTTCATTTCTTTTCGACTGAAGAAAGAAAGACATGAACATCTTGGATGACATGGAGGTGAGCAAATTATCACGAAATTTTAATTAGAAAGTGAACTAATCCTTTAATTTAACAATTAAAAAGGAATCCAGACCAATTTAAATGGAATCCAGAAGAAAAAAAAGGATTTTGGGAAAAAATCTCTTCTGTCATGAGATCTGCTGCACTTCTGGTTACAAACCAAGTTTAGTACGTACTCTAGCTTTTGATCAATTTTTCACACTTTAGTGTTGTCTTCTTATCACTTTAAACTGTGGAATATCTCATAATAAACATATCTCCACGTCATGTACCCCTCATAGAGAAGATCGCCTGCAGGCGTTTGTATTTTGTGGCCCTCGTGTTCTTGAGATTATCTGCGATTCTAGTCAAAGCTGTGCCTTCGCTGACGCTCACGTACGACTCTTATCGAAACCGTCTCAAGGTGACAAGCAAAACCCTCGTATCTCACGCAGAGATGCACATCACCATTTCAATATTATGAAATTCTTCCGAGATCAACTGATCTATTTTATTGTGCTATACTCTTACTGTAAGACAACTATTTGGTCTGTTTCTAGAGAATTTTAGTAGAAACAGTTGACAGAAAGTTGATAAGTCAATGACCTAATAAACATTTCCTCTGGTGACAAAAACACATCTTTGACTGCAGGCCACATTGTCGGATCTGGAGTCCATCTTTCAGGATGTTTCAGGATGACAGAACGTGTTTGTTTAGTGCAGGGAAGAAAAGTAAGATGAGGAAATGGAAACACAAAGAGAGAGAATGAGCGACTTGAAGGAGCGATGATGCAGAGGGATCCTAGCGAGGGTGCAGAAGGGTTTTGGGGCTTTCAGTGGGGAGAGAACGACACTTCCCAGAACCCTGCGGTGCTGCCAACACAAACCCCGGGATGCCTGTCTGACCGGGGGAGGGACGCGGCGGCGCCACGCCGATTGCGAAGACAACTTATCTCCCTCTCAGTGATAATGCTGTCAAAATAACAGCCAGGATACAGCAGAGAGGAACTAGTTAAACCTCTAGCGTGTCCAGGGCCTGTCCATGTTAGATGACTCTCTGAGGGACAATATTTTCGAACATCTAATTTTCTCATTTAAAGCGTTAGTTCACCCAAAAATTAAAATAATGTCATTAATTACTCACCCTCATGGCGTTTCACACCCATAAGACCTTCATTAATCTTCAGAACACAAATTAAGATATTTTTGATGAAATCCGATGGCTCAGTGAGGCCTCCATAGGGAGCAATTTCCTCTCTGGGCATTAAAACTACTTTATTGTAATAGTACAATAGACCACAAAACTAATTTAATGTCTTTCCACACACTTGTTATGCACAAAAAGACACCTCTGAATATTGAGGAAACTACCTTTCAAGGTCAATACTGAGCTGAACCCCAGTAAAACACTGTGACAGGACAAATAAGACACGAGAAAAATGATATGTGAACACACAGCGACATCTACAGGAACTGAAGGGAATTTTATCTTCACAGTCACTCCTACAGGTTACAGTACTGTATGTTTATAAGGATAACGATAACAATAACCATAAAGTTACGGAAAACATGGGATTTGGGAAAAATAAAAACATTTCATAGGGCCCTAAAAATGTAGTTTTTGTTCAACTTTTAATAAAATTGAAAAGTGTAAAAAATCTTTACACTTTACAAAAGTGAATTTCGCTATTCTCTTTTTACTAAAAATCACTCTAAAAAACAGCGAAATTCACAACACATCTAAAACAATAAAAACACAAAAGGAAATATTGTTGGAATTACTTTAAGTTTTCGATAAAAAATATTTACCCAAACAAACCATCTGCGCAGCAGAACTGACCCTTTTGAAATTGCCGGGTTTCTTAGAAGCGGAAGTCGTCATAGTTGGGTAAACTTTTATTGCGGTGAATGAGAGAATTCATTAAATATATTTTTTGTTACCATTTGCGCAAATAGCAAAAGAAAAACTCCACAATAGTGTTTTCACAACTTTCAAAAAGAGGGAAAAAATAGAGAGTGATTGGTAACGGCAGTCAGAAGAGAGAAAGATGTCATTTTTCATAGCAGCGTTAACTTTTTTTTTTTTTGTAATTGGATGCAAATGTAATATAATACTAATTATAGTGTTATAAATTTACATACATTTTTTAAAAATGAAAATATAAAACTTTGTATGATTTATGATATTGATGACCAATTAAAACGCGTCATTACAGTAAACGGTGCTCGAGGTCTTGAATAACATTACATTGTTAATTTATTCATATTGCTTCATATTATACATAATCAAAAATGCTTAAATTCATCCCCAATATTTAAGGTATTTTTAGTGGAATTTGATTGTTTTATATCTTCTCTGAAATTGTTAAAAACCAAAAAGTCAATAACATGTTTAAAATATTATATTATTTTCAGATCCCCTATTACTAATTAATGTCTTTGTATTGCACTGCCTGCTATGCTCTGTTTGTAAATTCTATTTTCATAAAAAAATAATAAAAAAAACTAACAGCGCAAAGAACGAGAACTATAACGTTTAAAAAGTTTAAAACCTTTATAAGAATAGCGGTGTCCAAAAACAATAACGACAGAGAAATCGATATCCTTAGAATCACCTTCATAGCGATTTTTTTTCTCTCGATAAAAACGAACTATAAAAAATCTTGACCCAGAGCCGTTAAATATTCAACGGCTCTGTCTTGACCTTGACCCAATCATAATCCACAGACTTTAAAGCGCGCGCTTTTAAAACAGGAAGTTGTCGTTAATGTTCCTAACGGCTCTTTTCCAACATTTGACGTCAACACAACAGTGTTGCCAACTAATTTTCAGGGAAAGTTGCTAAAGGCAGATCGTTTTGTTGCTAAAAGTTGCTAAATGACATTGTGACGTAATTGCGCCATGACGTCATTACGTAATCACAACGCAAAACTACTTCTGGATGTACAGTTTTGATTGAGACATGTTGATAGATGTAGTTTCTAATCAAACATTCATTAACAGCTATATTCACTGGATTTGAACTGGTTGTTTAAATGTAACAACTTAAATGTAACTAATTTATTTAAATGTATTAAGTAAGTTTAAAAAAACAAAAAATACTTAATTCACTAAAGTTTTGTGAGCAGTGAGTGAACTAGCATGCATTAGCCCTTTTTGAAATGCTAATAGTACTTGTGTAATTAAATTATAAATTTGTCCTTTTTTTAAAAAAAAATGTGACTTGCTAACCAAACAACTGTACTCTGAACTTAATGCGTTAAAATTATTTTGCCAAAAATGTGAAATGCGTGCATGCTACATATATAGACCTTGTGTAGCCCCGCCCCCACTCGTTGTCTTTAATCTTCCGGTTTTTACAGCTATTTCCACAGTGATCTTAAGGAATTATGAATCAACCGCTCAGTCTATTTAGCTAGCTTGTACATGTGCTGTTTTGATTAGAGTCACTTTCCAAAAGTTGCTAAAAGTTGCCAAATAAATGTTAAAAATTGCTAAATTTGTTGCTAGGTGCTTTTTGAAAAAAAAAAAGTTGCTAGTGTAGTCTGAAAAGTTGCTAAATCTAGCAACAAAATTGCTAAGTTGGGAACAATGGACGTCAAATGTCAAAATGCCCAAACAACCAACCAGAACGCACTCAACTGCATAGCAACACGCTAAAAACACAGCCACACCTTAACAACGCCCTGACAACCACCCACAACATCTTGGATCATAAGTTTTCGCGGTTAACGTCTTCAGAAATGTTCAAATATATTTCCCCCTAAAACTTTAGTATTTCTTTCAGGAATTGATATCTATGTCATTTTAACGAATTTAAATAACACAACAGCAAAATACAAGTCAAGAAAAACAACAGAATGTTTTTCATACTCACAAAATACACATTCACACGAGCCCGTGCAGTGTTCAACGGCTCTGGTTCAGTTCAGTCAGAAGTCGCAGGTGTTTTTTTGTTGTTGTTATTTTCAAATCGCTTTCGCGATCTTGTTTGTCCCAGCAGAGACCCCGTCTCAGCTGCACCGCATGACAGTCACATGACTCGGTGTAGCGTTTTGTTTATGCACAAGATTCCTCCAAATATCGACCCTCATGCAGGCGTCCTCTGATTGTAAGTATTTATTTCAATTCTGTCAAATATCAACAATGTCATTTAGAAAGCGTCTTATTTTTTAAGCACGAAAAGGCGGTAAACAGCCCTAAAACTCGTGACAGCTCTAAAATCCCCCGAATTCCTTGTGTTTGCTAACATATTTGGTTCTTTCTGATTTCTGATTAACAGCAATAAACATTTAAACACCTTTTTTGTCATGTTCATATTCCTGGATTATCATGTAAAAATGAATTTACTAACCTTTATTTCATGTGTTTATTGAAGTGAAATCGACTTTTAAAAAAATCTCTATAATTATTTATATTTATTTATGTCTTTGAGATTTATGAAGAATGGCATTTTGGTTTATGAATATTAATATAATTGACAAATATTCTTTTGCATTTGTTATTCAGGTATCCTTGCAGTGTAAATTTTTCTTATTGTTTCTTCTGGAAAACATGTAAATATATTATGTAGCTTCTAAAGAGCAGGCTTAATGAAAAAGTAAGATATGTAACATATTTTATGTGGAATCACTCATTCAAAATAAAAACATGATTCCTGATTCCTCTTTATTTTTTAATTATTGATATTTTGCAGATTCTGCAGGGGATATGAACTTAAACGTATGATCCGTACCCATAATAGAGCAGTTTTAGAAATTAAAGCGTTACGACGCTGGATTCCTCTGATCAGTGAGTCACTTCTGTCTGTGTCTCATCTGTTGTTTACTGTCTGAAGCGTCATTGATTGGACTGAAGCATCTTCATCATGCCTCTGACAGCCACTATGATTGGAGGAGTTCAGAAACTGGTGCTTTACGAGACCAGAGCTGTGAGTCACATTTCATTTATTATTATTGAAGGATTAATGGATTGCTTTGGAAACGGTCTGGACTTTTAAATACAGGGAACAACATATACTGTGAATCAGAATCTCATGCACATTTGAATATGAATATATCAATGCCTTCTTAAAGCACAATGTGCTCTGATTGGTCGGCTGGTGCAGTGTAGTGATCGACTGATATTGATTTTTTTTAGTACCGATAATTTGTGTGTTTATGTTCCCGATAATATTTTTGTGGAAACCATCATACGTTTTATTTTTCAGGATTCTGCATTTATTTTCAGCATTTATTTGAAATAGAAATTTGACATTTTGTAACATTATAAATGTCTAGTGCTCAACCGATATTGATTTTTTTTTATTTTTAGAACCAATACCAATACCGATAATTTGTGTGTTTATGTTCCCATTAAAATTTTTGTGGAAACCGTCATACGTTTTATTTTTCAGGATTCTGCATTTATTTTCAGCATTTATTTGAATTAGAAATTTGACATTTTGTAACATTATAAATGTCTAGTGATCAACCGATATTGATTTTCTTTTAATTTTTTTTTAGAGCCAATACCAATACCGATAATTTGTGTGTTTATGCTCCCGTTAAAATTTTTGTGGAAACCGTCATGTTTTATTTTTCAGTATTCTGCATTTATCTTCAACATTTATTTGAAATACAAATTTGACATTTTATAACATTATAAATGTCTAGTGATCAACTGATATTGATTTATTATTATTATTATTTTTTTTTTTTAGAACCAATACCGATAATTTGTGTGTTTATGTTCCCGATTAATATTTTTGTGGAAACCGTCATACGTTTTATTTTTCAGGATTCTGCATTTATTTTCAGCATTTATTTGAAATAGAAATTTGACATTTTGTAACATTATAAATGTCTAGTGCTCAACCGATATTTATTTTTTTAGAACCGATACCGATAATTTGTGTGTTCATGTGCACGATAACCGATATGCAGAACCAATATTTATTTACTGTTATACATCTGTTTTTTTACACGATTACACCACCACTGAACTGAACAAACCATTTTGTTTATAACAATTACTCCCTACTTGCATAGAAAACAAATCTTATTTATACACCAATAAATTTTGTTAATTTTAATGTTCATATTACGAAAATAGATTTATAAGCTGTTTTAATAGGCTAAAGAGTGAAGAATAAATGTAAAATAACTGAATAATCTCTGGAATATTGGAATATAACGAACAAAACATTATATTTTATTGCATTTCTCAATTGGTATGTTATATCAGAATTATTAATAATGTTTTTGTCATTCTAGATTATGAAATATCTTCTGACAAAGCGCTGTTTATCAATGAATTGTATAGAATTGTTTACTTGTATGTTTATTAGCGAATGAATGGTTATAAAGTTAATGTTTATATAATTACGGTGTTTTAAACAATGGAATCTTGTTAAAAGTTACACGTAGAGCATTTCCTGAGCATCAACCCGCTGACTTCTCTAGACTAATGGTGAGCACAGACAACAGAGAGAGAATTAAATTCAGCACTTTTATTTCCAACATGTGCTCATTCATGGCTGTATTATTTCATTCATGCAAAGTTACATCTTTATTGGGACAGGACATGATGGATTATCTTACGTGACTCCTTGAGCTTGTCTTTATTTCTTAGAGATGAGCTGCATAAACTAGCTACACTTCAGGCATTAATGTAACGCATCTAATTTGTGCACTAATGGCTGTTATGTTAAATAAAGTTTACTAATTACAGCAAAGCAGGTAAGTATACTTGACCTGTGCACTCCGTTGTCTTGTCTCCCCTCAGATGCGCTGTAATGGCAATCCTGCGCACAATTCTCAAAACACCCACAAGATGGCGGCGTTTATCTGTAAATCCGATATTATAAAACCAATATCCGATTATGGTAAAATGCCTAAATATCGGGGAAAATATCAGTAAATCGATATATCTCTAGAGCAGTGTGATGTGATTGGTGTTTGGGAAATGTCCCGCCCCTTACTATAACCGCCAGTTTCAACACAATACAAACTAACTCAACCAGGCCCCGCCCCTTTATTCTGCTATGAATTATTTAAATGAGGAATATTGTGATGTGTTCGTTCCTGGAAGAAAACTCAAGACTGCAGTTGAGGTGTTTCAGGGAGTTCAGAAACACTGACACTGATATAGAGAATAATAATAAGCTTTTCATGCTCAAACAGCAACATTGCACACTAAAGACAGATGAACATGGACAAAAAAAGCAAAATAGGTGCTCTTTAATAAATGTTATTATTGTGAAATGTCACTCTGTGCTACTAGATGGCAGTGTTTAGCTGTCATCAAACTGAGGCCTTTCAGTGTCTTGTGATTCTGCTCATAAAGAGCTATTTTAATAAAAGATTTCTCATGGTATAGTTGTACATTTAAAGTATGTCTAATCATTATTGGAAAGAAAACATTAGTAGCTGCCATGCCATGCCTTGTAGTGTTAATGTAGATGTTTTAATTAGACACTAATTAAATTAGATTTTAGTCTGATGTTATGTAATAAAACATCATATACTGTGTGCGGACTTTACAGTCAGTGCAGTACAGTGTGATATTGGATATATAGATATTGGGTTCTTTTAATATTATGCTGTATTTTACCGATCTTTTCACCATTAAAGCACAGAACAGGACAGACTGGACCATTTATGAGCGCAGGTACACATTCATAGACCATAATAACGGTCAGCGCAGCACTAATGTGAGAACACATTAAAACTGTCTGTCTTAATCCTCAGTGTTCTCACTATGTGTCATTTTCACTGGGAGGCTTTAATGTGTCTTACCTGGAAATCTGTCCAAATAAAGAGCAAACAGCTTCAAACTGAGCTGTGTTTCTTTGTATTCATTCAATAACTCTTTAACTTTCTAAATGTTTGATAACCTGCTGGATTTTATGAAACATGTATGGATTATATTTCAAAATGTAAATGTAAGAAATGATATATTTTAAAGATTTTTTTTTTTGCAAATTACATTACAGTAATTAATAACTTTTGGAAGTGAACGTGTGTATAATTGTTCTTTTTAATGGATTAATTTTCCCTTAGCAAATTTAAATTTAATAACATGCATATCATTTTTCTTTTCTTTCGGTTTCAGGATGTAATGTGACACGTTTCCATGAATTTCACCCAATCGGTCATTTGAGGAGTTTGATTTCAGTTTGTTGCTTGTCAAAAACAGCTCATTGATTATAACTTTTCTTTTTCTCAGAGGTATTTTCTTGTGGGGAGTAATAATGCTCAAACTAAACATCGCGTCCTGAAGATCGATCGCACTGAACCACGAGATCTGGTCATTATTGATGATAAGGTGAACTGCTCTGATTGTTTCGTCCTTCTCATGATATCACACACAAACACACTTTGTCTTAAATGAGCATAAGCAGGTGAGAAATAAAACGTACCATTATATTGCATCCATGCAGCTCTTAAAGTGACAGCAGCCTAATATTCCTGCTGTGCCGGTGTCTGCGTTTTAATGTTATATTATATTTAATGTTGTATATTTAATTTATGCAATGAAGAATATAATTTACAATTGATTACTTTATTTCTGCACCTGAAAAACAGTGTTTATTTCATATGCATTTTTGTTCTGTTGTCTTTATGTATTCATGTTGGTCTGTTGAATGTTAAATGGATCCAATCCATGTTCAATAGAAATTATTTGAAATAAGAGAGTAGTAGTATCAGGAATCATCCAATAGTTGTTTGTTAATATTGATATTGGAATCTGACAATTTTTCTTTGTTATTATCATTATTGGAATCAGTCAGTAGTTGTTTGTTAATATCGGAATCGGCCAGTAGTTGTTTTTTAATATGAGTATTGGAATTGGCCAGTAGTTGTTTGTTAATATCGGAATTGGCCAGTAGTTGTTTATTTCTATCGGTATCGGAATCGGCCAGTAGTTGTTTGTTAATATCGGTATCGGAATCGGCCAATAGTTGTTTGTTAATATCGGTATCGGAATCGGCTAGTATTTTGTTGTTAATATCGGAATCGGCCAGTAGTTGTTTGTTAATATCGGTATCTGAATCGGCCAGTAGTTGTTTGTTAATATCGGTATCTGAATCGGCCAGTAGTTGTTTGTTATTATCGTTATCGGCCAATAGTTGTTTGTTAATATCGGTATCAGAATTGGCCAGTAGTTGTTTGTTAATATCGGTATCGGAATCGGCCAATAGTTGTTTGTTAATATCGGTATCGGAATCGGCTAGTATTTTGTTGTTAATATCGGAATCGGCCAGTAGTTGTTTGTTAATATCGGTATCTGAATCGGCCAGTAGTTGTTTGTTAATATCGGTATCTGAATCGGCCAGTAGTTGTTTGTTATTATCGTTATCGGCCAATAGTTGTTTGTTAATATCGGTATCAGAATTGGCCAGTAGTTGTTTGTTAATATCGGTATCGTAAACGGCTAGTATTTTGTTGTTAATATCGAAATCGTAAATGGCTAGTATTTTGTTGTTAATATCGGTATTGGCCAGTAGTTGTTTGTTAATATCAGTATCGTAAACGGCTAGTTTTTGGTGTTAATATCGGAATCGGCCAGTAGTTGTTTGTTAATATCGTCTCGGCCAATAGTTGTTTGTTAATATCGGTATCGGCCAATAGTTGTTTTTTAATATCGTATCGGCCAATAGTTGTTTGTTAATATCGGAATCGGCCAGTAGTTGTTTGTTAATATCGTATCGGCCAATAGTTGTTTGTTAATATCGGTAACAGTTAGTATTTTGTTGTTAATATTGGAATCGGCCAGTAGTTGTTTGTTAATATCGGTATCGGCCAATAGTTGTTTTTTAATATCGTATCGGCCAATAGTTGTTTGTCAATATCGGTATCGGCTAGTATTTTGTTGTTAATATTGGAATCGGCCAGTAGTTGTTTGTTAATATCGGTATCGGCCAATAGTTGTTTTTTAATATCGTATCAGCCAATAGTTGTTTGTTAATATCGGTATCGGCTAGTATTTTGTTGTTAATATCGGAATCGGCCAATAGTTGTTTGTAAATATCGGTATCGGAATCGGCTAGTATTTTGTTGTTAATATCGGAATCGGACAATAGTTGTTTGTTAATATCGGTATCTGAATCAGCCAGTAGTTGTTTGTTAATATCGGTATCGGAATTAGCCAGTAGTTGTTTGTTAATATTCATATCGCAATTGGCCAATAGTTGTTTGTTGATTTCAGTATTGGAATTGACCAGTAGTTGTTTGTTAATATCGGTATCGGAATTGGCTAGTATTTTGTTGTTAATATCGGTATCGTAGTTGGCCAGTAGTTGTTTGTTAAAATTAGTATGGCAATCGCCCAGTAGTTGTTGGTTAAAATCGGTATCGGCCAAGAACATCAGGTGCATCACTACAACATTTCTATTACTCTTAATATTCTTTTAAGTTTTTCATTTAATATTTACATTGTAATTTATTTCAAATATCATTATTGACTATTCACTATAATTTATAGTTTTGTTCAGTGCAAATATTCAGTGTAATTGTGTGTTTTTATCATGTGTCTGAATGTTTTAACTGTGATTGTGTGTGTGTTAGCATGTCTACAGTCAACAGGAAGTGCGGGAACTGCTGGGCCGCCTGGATCTGGGCAATCGCACTAAGATCGGGCAGAAGGGATCCTCCGGCCTTTCCAGAGCCGTATCTGCCTACGGCATTGTGGGTAAGACATCCTCAAGCCTTGTTTTCCTTGTTTGCTTGAAGTTTTATTTCCTGTGTTTATTCATCCTCTGTCTTGCCAATTAGTTGTGTGCTAATGCAATTAGCCGCCGTTGTAATGGTGCGATTTTGAGAGCGATTGTTCAGGCACGTGTTGTCTAAAGGTCAGGCAAACACTTCAGAAGTGCCGGATGCCCACGCTGTTTACCTGAGATGCTTCGCACACTGGCACCCCGTCGCCATAGAAACACCACATGTGAATGAGAGCTCTTCCCACTCTCGTGCCTTTGATGCCCGTTTTTCACCTGGCAAACTTTTTCAGCTGAAAGGCCACAACAAAAGAACGTCCTTTTCACCGATTCTGTCTTGAGTCATCATTTTTATCATTTTAATTCCATTGAAATGAGCTCAACTGCTTAGTTGGTGCATTATTAAAGTGAGAAAACAGAAACTCTATCATGAAATGAATTTATTTTTTACCTTCTGGATGATTTATCACCAATTTGTGTTTCCTGGTCAATGGTGTTTTAGTATTATTTCTAAACTATTAGTATTATTAAAGTAATTATTAATTTGTTGAATTTTTAGTAATTTTGTTGTGCGCTTTTGTCACGTTTATTAGGTTTTGTTTTTAATATTGCTAATTGGCTTTAATTTATATTTATTTTAGTTTTAGTAATTTTATGTGCTTTTTAGACATTTTTTTTTTATTTTTCTATAGCTTTAATTTATATTTAGTTCAGTAGTCATTTGTTATGTGCTTTTGTTATTTTTATTAATTTGTTTTTTAATATTTCTATTTAGCTTTAATTTATTTTAGTTTTAGTCATTTTAGTAATTTTGTTGTGTGCTTTTGTCTTTTTTTTGTAAGTTTCTATTTAGCTGTAATACCTATTTTTCAGTTTTAGTTTAGTAATTTTATGTGTTTTTAATATTTTGAATATTCCATGTGTTCTTGTCATTGTTTTATATTTCTATAGTGTTAGTAATTTTACGTTCTTTTCATTTTTAGTATTTATTTTTAAATATAAATTAAAGCTAATTAGAAATATTCTATTAGTTTTAGTAATTTTTTTATTTGCCTTTGCTTTTGAAATATTATATATATTTTAGTATCGAAATCGGCCAGTTGTTATTTGTTAAAACCTAACGAAATCGGTCTATAGTTGTTTCTTAATATCTGTGTTTATTTCAGTTTTAGTAATTTCAGTAATTTTGTTGTGTGCTTTTGTTATTTTTTTTGTTTTTTTTAAATATTTCTCTTTAGCTTTTTTCAGTAATTTTATGCTTTTGTTATTCTTATAATTTAGTTTTTTATATTTCTATTTAGCTTTATATTTATTTCAGTTTAGTAATTTTATCATTTCAACTTATTTTTATTAGTTGCCAAGACAGTGTTTTTATTAACAATATATATATATTTTTTTTCTCTGCCAAAAGTTAAATTTTTTCATCTAATACGCCTATTTATATTTTACTTTGATTTATTCATTTTACATTCATGCATTTGGCACTTCATGCATTCCCTGGGAATCGAACCCATTACGTTGACGTTGCTAGTTTCATGCTTTACCGTTTATTCACTGTTTATATTATTTCAGCTTTATTTCAGTTAGCGAGTGATTTTGAATAATTTTAGACGATAGTAAGGACAGGTTTAGCTGGCTTGTGTTTTTGTCTGCACACACTCATAATAAGCAGGCGAAGCCGCTCGCAGACAGACCGACTGGTGTCACTCTGAACCCGCAGGTCAGAATCACATGAAAAAATACAGATCTCCAGGTCGTGACCTACTTCTTCTGGTGAAATCTGGTGAAAGTTTTAGTTGGGTTAGTCATCAAAACTATGTCTTACACAACCTTGAGTCGCCTCTTATCACCGCTGAGAGAGCAGGGCATCATGGAAGTAATAAGAAGTGAGAATATAGTGCAGATCAGAACATTGATGTGTGTCATGTGCTTATGACACACCCCGATAGATGTGACTGTGTGATGAGAAACAACAGTCACAAACACAGCGTTTGATTACACCCACACGTCTCATCATTAGAGTGATGTGTTCGTCTTGAATTGTTTACTGTACACTATTATGCTTTTTTACATCTTTCTTTAGTGTGTAATGTTGTTGTTTGAACTTTGCAGATCTTTTTCATGCTCAGTGTTTCTGAACTCCCTGAAACGCCTCCGGACCAGTGGAAAGAAACGAGTTTTCTTCTAGGAACGAACGCGTCACAATATTCCTCATTTAAATTATTCACACGCAGAATAAAGGGGCGGGGCCTGGTTGAGTTAGTTAGTAGTGTGTTGAAACTGGCGGTTATGGTAAGGGGCGGGACATTTCCCAAACACCAATCACAACACACTGCTCCAGCCGACCAATCAGAGCGCATTGTGCTTTTCAGAAGGAGGGGCTTCATAGAGACAGGAACTAAACAGAGCGTTACTGACAGACTGGGAAGAGAGGAGCTGCAACAATGGAGAATATGAGGAAAATAATGCATGCAAACCTGTTCTAGTAGAGCCCAAAAACAACATTGACTAAAAAAGGGCATAATATGGCAAATCTTTATTTGTGTGTCATGTTTTCATATGACTGCGATTGATATCAGAAGAGACTCTTGATGCTCGCATGAGCTTTGAGACACTTTAATGAATATTATAATCTTCTTTTCATACAACACAATGTGTATGTATTTTGACTAATTCATATTCATAATTCATTTTATGTAACCGCAATAAGAAAAGTCCATAAGAGAGCTGTTTTGTATTAGAAGCAGCTTGCATAAACAAGCTTTGGTCTAAAAAACACTTTACAATAAGATCTCATTAGGTAATGCATTAGCTAACAACAAGAAAATGTTTTTACAGCATTTTATGTTTTATATAAAAACCCAAATGTTTTCATGATAGCTAATCAAAATAAAGTGCATAAAAAGATTAATAGATTGAAGATTTATGTTGATTGTAAGCAATTTGAATACATACAAATATATTGATGATGATAAACTATGCCATGATTTTTATTGTCGTTTCATTTATGTATGACTGACAAATATTAATCACATTAACAAATCAATGGAAATTTAAGTGCAAATATATAAAAATATTTAATAAGTATTGTTCATTGTTAGTTAATGTTAAAGAAATT
Organism: Chanodichthys erythropterus; assembly: GCF_024489055.1. Classification (NCBI taxonomy): domain Eukaryota; kingdom Metazoa; phylum Chordata; class Actinopteri; order Cypriniformes; family Xenocyprididae; genus Chanodichthys; species Chanodichthys erythropterus. The sequence continues at coordinate 22,116,700 of NC_090224.1, forward strand.
AGTTAATAGTTTATTTTTTTAATATTATTTTATGTTTTGTCTTGTTATTTGTCATGAATATAGTCTTGGTAGCTGGCATGGCCATAAGTAAAACAAAATCAAACGAAAAAAAACGAATGCAGTTAACTAATGAGATCTAATATTCACTGTTATTTACTCTCATCTCTCATGTCTTTCAGGTTTTGTGCGGTTTCTGGAGGGTTACTATATCGTGTTGATCACGAAACGTCGTAAAATGGCTGACATCGGCGGCCACTCGATTTATAAGATTGAAGACACGAATATGATCTACATTCCCAATGACTCTGTGAGAGTCACACACCCTGATGAGGCTCGGTGAGTCACTTTATACTGAGACATGTTTGATAATAGCAATAATTAGAGATGCACTGATACTAATATCCGATTACCGATAACTATACCGATACCGATAACGATACCGATAGTTTGGGGGTTCTGCTTTTTATACATTTTAAATTAATGATAATTTCATTATAATTAAGAATTAATCATTATATTTTTAATTATTATATTTTAAGAGAAATGCAAATAAAAACTTTATTCTCTCCATTTAATCAACTTGTTTCAGAGTAACTGGTATCAGTTATAAACAAACATTACTCAAATAAATATTAACACACATTAACTAAATTCTGAAGATTAAATTAATATTTCTTAACTTTCTGAATGTTATTAATGCATACAATTACTATTAATATTGAACATCAAACTGGTTTCTTAGCATTTTTTTTACACAAAGCATAAATTCGGTGCATTTTCCTGCCCTCTTTTGATTGACAGGAGATATCAGCCTTGACTATTGGCTGTTTTTAAACGGCTGATAGTATGAAAATTAGCTTTTATTGGCCGATATGTTAGTGCATCTTGAACAATAATATCTGAGCATTTATTGTATTGAGTGACCAATTAGATTATACATATTTGGTCACATTATTATTATTATTATTATTATTATTATTTATTAAAGCCTACTGTATATATACGCACATTTCTAAGGCCTCTAAAATGAACATCATGATATGAACTTTGCTGGCAAACCTGTCACACACAACCTACTACAGTCCTTCTGTCATCTGATTGATGGTTTAGACTTTTTTAGCAAGTAAAATCAGGGTCTAAAACTAACTTTTTGCCACCCCTGTCAGTGGCCGGTGACTTAAGAAAATTTACCGGCCATAAATATTTTTTACCAGCCATGAAACAGGCAGTAAATTTTAGATACCAGTGAAAATTCACAATTTTCAGGTACAGAAATTTAATAATCATAAACGGATTAATCCTTATTAAAGTTTCAAAAGTTATTCAGTCAAGAGCATTGAGTGAATTTTCTTTGTCTTTTGTTCTTAGATGAACATTAAAGGGATAGTTCACACAAAAATTATTAAAGATATTTTTGATGAAATCTGACTGCATTAACAGCAAGATAATTATCACTTTCAATGCCCAGAAAGCTACTAAAAACACATTTAAAACAGTCATGTGACTACAGTGGTTCAACCTTAATGTTATGAAGCGACGAGAATACTTAACAAAAATAACGACTTTATTCAACAATATCTAGTGATGGGCGATTTCAAAACACTGCTTCATGAAGGTTAACGAATCTTTTGTTTTGAAAGTCAGAGTCACGTAATTTCAGTAAACGAGGCTTCGTTACGTCATAATTGTTTCGAAATTTCAATAGTTCACGTGACTCTAGCAGGTTGATACGCGATCCGAACTACCGATTCGAAACTAAAGATTCGTAAAGCTTCATGAAGCAGTGTTTTGAAATCGCCCATCACTAGATATTGATGAAAAGTCGTTATTTTGTTATTTTTTGGCACATAAAAAGTATTCTCGTCGCTTCATAACATTAAGATTGAACCACTGTAGTCACATGGTCTATAGAGGCCTCACTGAGTCATCGGATTTTCTCAAAAATGTCTTAATTTGTGTTCTGAAGATGAACGAAGGTCTTACAGGTGTGGAACGACATGAGGGTGAATAATTAATGACATTATTTTCATTTTTGGGTGAACTAACCCTTTAAGGACACATACGGAAACAGTTTTATTAGGCTGCTGTCACTTTAAGAGTGAATGCACGGATCCAATACACTGATACACAACTGTTTGTATCAGTCATTTTTAAGCGTGAGGAGACGTGAAAGAGAGTTCAGTAACGAGTTCCCTTTCACGTCTTCTTGTGCTTATGTATAATTGGCAAGGCTTAAACTTTCGTGACAATGCAGGCATTAAAGGCTCAATATTAAGATTTATATGGTTTATTAATAAACGTGCATTTATTAATTGTCGACTAATGCTTAAAATGAACACCAGAAAAATGTTTAGTCAAGGGCAGCCCTAGAAGTTGGTCATTTTATGCTCTTTGCATACACAAAACTTACATATATTAGTGTTTTCAGCATGCATACTGCAGTAGTAGTGACAGTAAGTATGCTAGTATGTTGTTCCAGATTGTTTGCCTGTCTGGAACACTTCTGGTTTTCCTCACACGCTGTGTCTGTCCTGCTGCGGTCGGTCACTCTGATCTCAGGATGCAATTCACACGTCTCTTATTTCTACCGTGTGTGTGTGTGTGTGTGTGATGACAATGAAAGCATGCTATTCGTCACTTATTACGTGTTACAGATTTACAATAACACAGAGTACTTTCAGTAGTACAGCCTGTAACTGTTGACTCGGGTAACATGAGACACCGTTTGCGTCTTAGTATCCAATTTAAGTTTGGTGCAATAATGGGCTCTTTTCCTTCTGGTCTGCTTTTTCTTTTTTTCTTTGGTTTTTAACGTGGTACCTTGGCAGTACTGTGGTATTCTGCCATGTAGATGGTAATTATTCAGTGGCATCCGATACTTTAGGATTGTAATGTCAGTCTAAGCATTTAACCTACACGACCGGTCAAATGTTTGGAATAATTACGATTTTTATTTTTACAATGTAAATCAGCTGTTTTCTATGTGAATATATAGTAAAGTGTAATTTATATCCAGTGATCAAAGCTGAATTTTCAGCATCATTACTCCAGTCTTCATTGTCACATGATCCTTCAGAAATCATTCCAATATGCTGATTTGATGCTCAAGAAACATTTCCTTTTTTAACATTACCTTGTTTTTCCACAGATATGTGAGAATATTCCAGAATGTGGATCTGTCCAGTAACTTCTACTTCAGGTGAGCGTCTTGTCGCTTTGAAAGCGTCTCATCCTCATAATGCCGTGGCCTCGCATAACTTCTCAGGTCATTGTAATGGAAATATGATTTCATGAGCTCCTCAGATACGCCTCTCATGTGGAGTTACTTGTCCTTCTTTCCCCTCGCTTCTTTTCACCGATCTGGCCATTACATTTTCTTCATAAAACGGTCTGTTGTTACATTGATTTTAGAAAAGAAGCATGAAATGACTCTCTCAAAGCACAAATAATCAGCAGCCCTGAAACCTGTTTGAACTCTTAAAATGTCTGAATGTTGTATTAGATCACAAAATATCTAAGCAAATCTCATTTCTTGTAAAGAAAAAATTGCGCGCACACAAATTTGTGTGTAATTTTTGCCAAGTTTTCAAGCATATTTTTTTAAGGTAAAATTTTCAAATGATCGAAGTTTAAATTTTCATATTGATAAAGTTATTTTTTTCCTACCTCCCAAAATTTCAGACTTTAATGTGACCTTCATTCAAATATTTTTATTATATTATAAATTATTTTAATAGTTATTTTATATATTTAAAATGTTATATTTTATTGTACATATGCTTTTTATTTTATATTTATATTTTATATTATATATTTTGTTATATTATTCTGCATTTACTTTTAGTTTTGATTCGATTTTATTTAGCATTTTATTTTATTTCAGAATTTATTTTATATTTTATTATTTTGTGTTTTATATTTAAATGTTTTCAATTCTGCATTTTATTTCCTTTTCATATTTTATTGTTTTGCATTTTATTTATTTTTATTTTATTATTTTACATTTTATATATTATTTTATTTTATTTTAATTTTTTATCATTTTATTTTTTATTTTATTATTATATATTTTTGATTTATTTTATTTATTTTTATTTTATTTTTTTACATTTTATATATTATTGCTTTTTATTTTTATTTTGCATTTTATTTTATTTCAGAATTTTTATATTTTATTATTTTATTATTTTGCGTTTTATATTTAAATGTAATAAATTCTGTGTTTTATTTCTTTTTCATATTTTATTGTTTTGCATTTTATTTATTTTTATTTTATTATTTTACATTTTATATATTATTTTAATTTATTTGAATTTTTTTATCATTTTATTTTATTTTATTTTTTATTTTATTATTATATATTTTTTATTTGATTTATTTTTATTTTATTATTTTACATTTTATATATTATTGCTTTCTCTTTTTCTTTTGCATTTTTATTTCAGAATTTTTATATTTTATTATTTCATTATTTTGCGTTTTATATTTAAATGTATTCAATTCTGTGTTTTATTTCTTTTTCATATTTTATTGTTTTGCATTTTATTTATTTTATTATTTTACATTTTATTTTTATTTATTTATTTTAAAATGTTTTTATCATATTATTTTATTTATTTTTGTATTATTATTTTAAATTTGATATATATTATTTATTTTATTTTTTTAATTTTCAGGTCTTGAAAGTCTTAAGTCTGGCTTGTTTGGACCTTTTTTTTGTTTGTTTGTTTCTTTTCTTGTTGTAAGGAAACGACTTGATTCCAGTTATTTGAAAACATATTGAAGTCTTTATTGATCTGATCTGAACTAACTAACTAACTAACTGACTAATTAATTAATTAACCCTGGTTTTGAATGTGGCTGTATATATGATTATTAATGAGAGCATTAAATGTATTGCTTTGACTACAAGATTACATTCATTACACAGTCACTGCAAATATACAAGATCTCATTCAATAGGAAACAATGTAACAAATTAGCAAAGTTGTAGCAAAGTTCTTCAGGCGTTTTGTTTGGTTGTGTCCCGCTTGGACACGGGTCTGTAAATGAGATGTCGTCTTGTGGGAAACTGAAATAATTGCATGTGACGCTGATGAACTTGTGCGTCTCTCTGAAGTTCATTCGGTGCACTTCATCTCTAAGCAACATGCTGTCACCTAGCAACAATGCATGCTGCGTCCTGCTGCCCAACAATAATGAGGAGTGTGATTATTTTTAGCCCTGAGTGTATGTGACCCTTTGACCCTCTGGCCTTTAGTTACAGCTACGACCTGAGCCACTCGCTGCAGTACAACATGACGCTGCTGCAGATGCCATGTGACCCCGGAGAGACCGAGGAGCTCAACACCAGCGGCAGACAGGACAGCTTTGACATCTTCGAGGAGGAGGGACTCCCCACTCAAGGTGTGTTTGGAGAGCAGTCCTGGGTTTTACTTTATTTTATTGCATTCTTTTTTTAATATATTTTATTTTATTTTATTTTATATATTTATTTTAAAATTTTAATTGTATATTTTTTATTTTATTGCATTCTTTTTTGAATATATTTAATTTTATATATTTATTTTTAAAATTTTAATTGTATGGATTTTTTTATTTTATTGTATTTTTATTTTATAGAATTTTGTTAAATTATATATATATTTTATTATTTTATAGTTAGTTTTATATTCAATTTTGTATTTTATTAAATTTTTGTATATTTTTGTTTTATATTTTATTTGTTTATTTCATGTTTTATTCTCTCTCTCTCTCTCTCTCTCTCTCTCTCTCTCTCTCTCTATATATATATATATATATATATATATATATATATATATATATATATATATATATATATATATAAATAAAATAAAATAAAATGTTATATATAAAATAAAATATGAATTAAACAAAATATAAAACACATTATATAATTTATATTTTTGTTTTATATTTTATTTGTTTATTTCATATTTTATTTTATATATTATATATAAAATAATAAAATATAATATATAAAATAAAATATGAAATAAACAAAATATAAAAAACAAAAATATAAAAAAATTTAATAATATACAAAATTGAATATAAAATTAACCATAAAACATTAAAATATATATAATCTAACATACAATTCTATAAAATATAATAATAAAATAAATTTAAAAATAATAAAAATATTTATATGATTTTGTTAAATTATATATTTGATTATTTTATGCAAATTTTATATTCAATTTTGTATTTTAATATTTTATTTTTTATATATTTCTGTTTTATATTTTGTTTATTTCATATTTTATTTAATATATTACACATACACACATTCACATATATAAATATGTTATGTATGTGTTTACATGCATATATATATATATATATATATATTTATTTATTTATTTATAAAATGTATTTATTTATAAAATTACATTTATTCATTTTTGTAGTTTTATTTTTTTTATACCCCTCTGCCAAATACAGTTAAAATCTATTTTATTTTATTAAGTCTTGAAGGTCTCAATTCTGGCTTATTTGGGCCTCTTTTGTTTCTTTTCTTGTTTTAAGGAAAGGACTCCAGTTATTTATCCAGTTTTAATAGTTAAATGTTGTTTTTTTGTCTTGTATTGTGTGTGAGTTGTTTATTGAGGTGTTTGTTTCAGTTGTTCACGGCTTCAGTAACGAACCCTACGCCAAGTATGTGTGGAACGTCCGTCTGCTGGAGAAAGTCAAGGACATCGTGCATCCTGATTGGCTGTTGTACATCATTCATGGATTCTGCGGCCAATCCAGTATCCTCTTATAAATTGAGTGTGTGTGTATTTAACTCCAGAGGTGAGCTAAATGTTTTTAGTATTTTATTCTAAAAATCCCCCCCAAAATTATTCTAGAGTTAGTGTTAGTCTCTAGTCTTTAACATTTAGCTTTAATAAAGTGTTTATTCTATAATGGCATCTCATGAGGTGATATGAAGTTCAGATCTGTGACCGTGTCCATCTGGCTGTGCTCTGTAGTGCATACGGATGTGTTCATGATCCTGGTTCATATAGATGAACGTCTCTAAACTCACAGGCAGACAAAACAAAGTCTGCGCCCGTTTCACATTGATGCACATGCATGTGTGTGTATGACATAACAAAAACCGCGTCTATAAACTAAACTTAACAGCAGCAGGTGCGCACAATTTAATCAGCATTGTTGATTTATCATGGGAGCAATCTGTGTTGCAGTTGCTTTCCACATACCATGATGCAAAATACTGCTAAAACGTACTTTTACGTAATTTTTTTCCAATTGCAAATTTTTATTTATTCTATTTTTTTATTTTATAACCTTCTGCAAAATACAATTAAAACAGACTTATTTATTTTAATTTAATTAAATTTTTCCCCTCCTGAATACAGCTTCTACTTTTTAATGTAACTTAATTATTAAATTTGTTTTTTTTTATTGTTTTAATTATTTTTTTTATTTTTTATTTTTTATATGCAGTTAACACATGCCACTAAATACAGATAAAACCTACTTTTAATGTAATTTATTTATTGTATTCCTTTCTGCAAAATACAATTAAAACATATTTATTTATTTATTTTCATTTTCCCACCTGAATACAGCTTCTACTTTTTAATGCAATTCAATTATTAAATTGGTTTTTATTTTTTATTTTTTTAAATAGTTTTAATTAATTTTATTTTTTATTTATTTTATACAATATATAATATACATTTTATTTTATTTTATTTTATTTTATTTTATTTTATTTTATTTTATTTTATTTTATTTTATTTTATTTTATTTTGTTTATTTTATTCCATGCTGCAAAATTCAGCTAAAACCTGCTTCTTAATGTAATTAAATTTTTTTGTATACCTTTCTGCAAAATACAATGAAAACAGACTTATTTATTTTAATTTAATTTAATTTTTTTTTATTGTTTTAATTCATTTATTTTTTTATTTTATACTCCACTTCAAAAGTTACATTTATTTATTTTATTCTCTGCTGCAAAATGCAATTAACACATGCTACTAAATACAGATAAAACCTACTTTTAATGTAATTTATTTATTTAATTTGTATTTTTTTTTTGTATACCTTTCTGCAAAATACAATTAAAACATATTTATTTCTTTTTTCACTGTATTTTACTTTGTTTTTACCCTGTTGAATACAGCTTCTACTTTTTAATGCATTTTTAATTATTAAATTGTTTTTTGTTTTTAAATAGTTTTAATTAATTTTATTTATTTTTTATTCTATACTCTTCTTCAAAATACATTTAATTTAATTTAATTTAATTTAATTTTTTTATTTTATTTCCCTGCTGCAAAATACAGCTAAAACTAACTTCTGATGGTATCACATGTCTTCTTGTTGAGTTAGAGCGTTTATCGGCTCAACTAACTGCTGGTGGATCTGGTTTTGATCTGCTAGTTCACCCGTTTCACCTGTTCCAGAAATCATCTTGATATGACCTGTTTTTCCCAGAAAGTTCAGGAGGGTCAAAACTACAAAACAAGCTAAAGAAACACAAAGAGAGAAATAATCATCCGGAGAAAGACTTGCGCTGTTGATTGCTTCTGTTGTCGTAATCGTTTCTCCTACCTCCCCTGTGAGGAGCCTGAACGAGCGGTGAACGAGTTCATAGATGTCAGCGGCATTATGGGAAACAGATGAAGACGCTGCCATTGAGCTCTGAATGATTTAATAGCCAAATGAGTTTATAAGAGCAAGATATGATCAAACACTTGATCTATGAGTAATATGGAGATGATGTACAAAAGTTTGGGGTCAGGAAGGTTTCTTGAAAGAAAGAAATTAATACTTTTGATCTATTTAATGCTGAATAAAACTGACATTTATAATGTTACAAAAGATTCTATTTCAAATAAATGCTGTTCTTTTGAACTTTATTCATCAAAGAATCCTGAAAAAAAAAAATGTATCACAAAAATCAGCATATTAGAATGATTTCTGAAGGATCATGTGACACTGAACACTGGAGTAATGATGCTGAAAATTCAGCTTTGATCACAGGAATAAATTACACTTTACTATATATTCACATAGAAAACAGCTGATTTACATTGGAAAAATATTTACAATTTTTACTGTATTTTTAATGCAGCCTTGGAGAGCAGAAGACACTTCTTTCAGAAACATAAAGAAATCTTACCGACCCGAAACTTTTGAAGAGTAGTGTACTTGATTAAACACCTTCATAAAGTAATCTTCAGATATAATGTTTATATCAGATGATTTGTGTATGTATTTTGTGTTGCACTTCCTTAAACTCTCTGTTTCAGAGTTGTTGATCTACGGTCGGCCGGTGTACGTCACGCTGATCGCCCGGCGCTCCAGTCGTTTCGCAGGCACACGTTTCCTCAAGCGAGGAGCCAACTGCGAGGTACGCTGTCGCCATGTGCTCTTCTTTAGTACGTTTGTCACGTGCGAGCGTTACCCGTCCAACACAAGCTCAGGTTCTGCTGCTGCTGCTCTTCTGTATTTATCTCTGTGTGTTCAGGTGGGATTATGTAATGTTCGTTTGCTCTAAAGCTGTCTGCCATTAAAGCTTCACAAAGCTTTTACTGCTGTTATGCTTTATGATGGGGAAGGTACTTTAAAAGTGCAGATTGACATATTTCACTACAGTCTTAAACTACAGACAAGCTCATAAGTAGTTACTTAAATACATACAGTTTTTTTAATTAATCTCCATTAAAGTATTAAAGGGGTGGATCATTGCAATTTCACTTTTTCAACTTTAGTTAGTGTGTAATGTTGCTGCTTGAGAATAAACAACATCTGCAAAGTTACAGCGCTGAAAGTTCAATGCAAACGGAGATATTGTCTTTTAAATGTATGCACAAAGGCTATTACTGAAAGATGAAGCAGAAGCTGCAGTTTATGGGTCCATATCTAAACACTTTGACACAAATACACATGGAAATACTTACCATTCAGAAATGTCCTTTAAAAACCGTGCTTGCAGAGGTTCTGCTTGACCCTCTTAATCATTACTGCTATCTGGGTCTGATTCGGACTCAATTTGATAATATAAATGCCATTATTTACATTTCCACTGAAGCACATGTAACAACTGAAGCACATCAGCTAACTAATCTGAGCCCATTGCGTATTTCGGAGGGAGTGGGATCATAGAATCAGGAAGTCAAACCGGCCGTTCAAAATGCAATGGAAACAGCGCTGTAGAATAAAGGTAAAATATATGAAAAATATGCAGTATTTAAAACATGATAAACTGTGCCCCATAAACACAATCAATTCTAGAAAAAAAAAAAAACAGTGAACCACCCCTTTAAACCAAGTGGATAACATACAATATGTGTGCGTCCCTTCTGTACGGCATGCAAAAATCATCTTACTAAGACATATTATTGGCGGATATTGATATTTATATGCATTTTATGTCAGTATCTGTTATAAAGATCTAATTGATTTACTTTACCTTACTTTTATCCATGTAATATCAGCATCTGCACCAAATTGCATATTTTTTGCCTAGTTTGAGCAGTTTTTTCCTCCATATTCTCACTGTATGAGCTTTAAAAGCTTTTTTATTTTAAGATAATTTTATACACTACCAGTCAAAAGTGTGGAAACATTACTATTTTTAATGTTTTTGAACGAAGTCTCTTATGCTCATTAAGGCTGAATTTATTTCATCATAAATACAGAAAAAACAATAATATTGTGAAATATTATTACCATTTAAAATGATGGATTTCTATTTTAATATACTTTAAAATGTAATTTATTTCTGTGATCAAAGCTGAATTTTCAGCATCATTACACATGATCCTTCAGAAATCATTCTAATATGATGATTTATTATCAATGTTGGAAACAGTTGTGCTGCTTAATATTATTTTATAACTTGTGATACTTTTTCAGGATTCTTTGATGAATAAAAAGTCAAAAAATATCAGCATTTATTTAAAATATAAATCTTTTGTAACAATATACGCTACCGTTCAAAAGTTTGGGGTCAGTATTTTTTTTTCTTTTTTTTTTTTTTTTGAAAGAAATTAATTTTATTCAGCTTTTCTTAAATTTATTTAACTTGTATTCAGCACGGATGTGTTAAATTGATAGAAAGTGATAGTAAAGATTTATATTGTTAGAAAAGCTTTATATTTTGAATAATGCTGCTCTTTTTTAACCTTTTATTCATAGTATGAAAACAGTGTGTTTTTGGCCGTACTGCTACTGTACTGTGATGGACTGCATGTGTGTGTTTTTAGGGCGATGTGGCGAACGAGGTGGAGACTGAGCAGATTATCCACGACGCCTCCGTCATGTCGCTCACAGCGGGCAGTTTCTCCTCCTGTGTTCAGGTCAGAGGTTCAGTTCCTCTACACTGGTCCCAGGACATCTCCACCATGATGCCCAAACCGCCCATACGCTGTAAGAACCACTTCCTCTTTATTACGTCATTACTAATTCAAAACTGTGGGTTGTGTCCCAAATGGTGTACCATACAGTATGGGCCAGATTTAACTTGCATCAGCACAGACTGTCTTTTGTCTTTAATATATACTTATACTATGCACTACACTGTAAAAAATAATGTGTTGCTCAATAAAATACCCTTACACAAGAGTTTGCATCAACTATTTTGAGTTATGACAACATTTTAGCTAACAAACTACATTGAGTTAGAGGAACTTAATAATTTGCAGCATAAACACAAATTTTTAAACTGAATGATTTCATTACCAGCATGTACAAATATAACAACAAAATGAATAATTAGCTCAACAATATACACAAATAACACTTAATTCATGTGCAAACTGTTCTGCTGGTAAAAAGCCATATAATTTGAGCAATCAAAATTTAAAAAAAAATCAAAATTAATTACATGATGTGCGATTAATGTGTGATTAAACATCAAATTTGGCTGAGAAATAACCTTCAAAAGATAGTTTAAAGTCATTATTGTGTTAAATGAGAAAAGCATCAAATAGACACTAGCTTTAGAAAAAAATAGTATTTTATTTGTTTCAACAGAATTTACACACTTTTATACAGAAGAGGATTAGGGCCAAGCAATAATAAAAACATAAACCATCTCGAGATTAAAGTTGTTAAATTTCGAGAAAAAAGTCGAGATAAAATGTTGAGAATAAAGTCATTAAATTACGAGAAAAAAGTCTTTAAATTACGGGAACAAATTCGTTAAATTATGAGAAAAATCATTACATTTCGAAAAAAAAAGTCGAGATAAAATGTTGAGAAAAAAGTCGTTAAATTATGAGAAAAATACTCGTTAAATTTCGAGAAAAAAGTTGAGATAAAATGTTGAGAATAAACTCATTAAATTACGAGAAAAAAACTCGTTAAATTTTGAGAAAAAAGTTGAGATAAAATGTTGAGAATAAAGTCATTAAATTACGAGAAAAAAGGCATTAAATTATGAGAACAAATTCATTAAATTATGAGAAAAATCATTACATTTCGAAAAAAAAGTCGAGATAAAATGTTGAGAATAATCTCATTAAATTATGAGAAAAAAGTCGTTAAATTACGAGAAAAAAACTCGTTAAATTTCGAGAAAAAAGTCTAGATGAAATGTTGAGAATAAACTCGTTAAATTACGAGAAAGTCAAAATAAAATGTTCAGAATAAACTCATTAAATTACGAGAAAAAAACTCGTTAAATTTTGAGAAAAAGTCGAGATAAAATGTTGAGAATAAAGTCATTAAATTACGAGAAAAAAATTGTTAAATTACGAGAACAAATTCGTTAAATTATGAGAAAAATCATTACATTTCGAAAAAAAAAATTGAGATAAAATGTTGAGAATAAAGTCATTAAATTATGAGAAAAAAGTCGCTAAATTACGAGAAAAAAACTCGTTAAATTTCGAGAAAAAAGTCGAGATAAAATGTTGAGAATAAACTCATTAAATTATGACTTTATTCTCAACATTTTATTTAGACTTTTTTCTCAAAATTTAACAACTTTAATCTCGAGATGGTTTTAATTTTTTATTATTGCTTGGCCCTAATCCTCTTCCATACTTTTAGGCTTCAACAGCCTAAAAGTTATTTTTTCAGAAGTTGCATCTGAATTTTTATTTAGATATATTTACAGATCAAAACAGTTTGTTTACCAGAATTCTTCAAAATATCTTCTTTTATGTTCCACAAAAGAAAGTAATTTACAGAGTTTTGAAATGACACAGGGGTGAGTAAATGTAAATAAACAGTTATAATTTTTGGGCAAACTAACCCCAAAATAGTAAATTATTTTTTAAATGAAATGATACTCTAAATAAGAAACTAAAACTGCCAGTAGGTGGCGGAAATTATCTAAATGACTAAGTCATTCATTCGTTCAAAAAGATAATTCATTTAGGAATGAAGTAAATGGCTCTCTTAATGAATGAGTCATTGAATCATTGATTCACCCGATCAAACATCTAGTCAGAGCCACAGTTTCCTGTTAATACGGATGGGTTAAATTGAGATTTTTGAGTTGGAGGAACCACAAATTGCCAGATACCCATTTAACCTCAAAACAGGTTTTTCAAGTAGTTTGCGAGCATCATTTGCTACTTACGGTTTTTATATGTATTAGCAGATTTTTTTCTGTTTAATGACATCACCAGGGCCTCTCGAGGATCTCTCATCTTTTCTTGCATTATTTTTTTTCCTGCATGCACTCATCTTGAGACTGCTGAACCCATTTCACCGCTTCTCCCCCAGAGCAATATGACATTTCATATGCACCGCGGCTCAGGCAGACACACGCTGATCCAGCTGCGCGCTCGCTTCTTATCTTAGATTGGTTCCCGCCAGCGTCCTCGACCTCTCCGAGTGTGTGTGTGTGTTTGCTCGGGTTGGACGTTTCTGCTTCGAACGAGAGATTCCTGTCCAACACAAATTGGGTGTGAAGCATCAATGCTTTGTAAGCATTGTAGATTATTATGCAGTTTGTGCCGAATTGAGTTTTCGTTCACTTCTTCTTGCGCTTAAATGATTTAAAATCCCTTGAATGTTTAAATTGGCAAGACTTAAAGGGTTAGTTCACCCAAAAATGAAATTTCTGTCAATAATTACTCACCCTCATGTCGTTCCACACCCATAAGACCTTCGTTCATCTTCAGAACACAAATTAAGATATTTTTGATGAAATCCGAGAGGTATATGACAAAATTGTCATTTTTGGGTGAACTAACACTTTAATAGTCTTTTAAACAAATGAGATTTATATAAGAAGGAGGAAACAATGGAGTTTGAGACTCACTGTATGTAATTTCCATGTACTGAACTCTAATTTTTCAACTATGCCAAGGTAAATTCAATTTTCAATTCTAGGGCACCTTTAAATAAAAAAAGTAAACATATGAGTGTAATAACAATTGGGGCTTTCACACCATGTTGTTCTAGGAACTTAGTTATAGGAAGTGGTTCCCTGAGAACTAATGTTCCTATAGGGCCGTTTTCCTGGTTGCATCCGCACCGCCAGTAGGAACTCTGAAGTGCGCTTTTATTTTGACAATTACGATCTGTTAGTTTACGATCTGTCCTGTCTAATACTGTCTAATACAAAGAAAGTATACAGTATATGAAAAGTATTCGCTTTTGCCGTGTGGTTGATGCTCAGTGTCGCTAGCTGAGCAGAAATACGCATTCACGTTTCGCTTTGCTCCACTAAAAGTCGGGCTGGATTTTCTCCTTAGTAAGTTTCAGAGGTCCATCTATCACTGTTTTCCATGTTTGTAGAGTTAATTTGTGGTGTAAATATATAGGCTGTGTATATGGCTCTTTAAAAATGGCGGGTGTTGGTGTTTCGCGTTTGTTCGACCAATCAGCATACACTTTGGTAGTTGATTTAGACACTCAGAGGTAGTCGTGATTCGCCTCTCACAACGTCACATGCTCTAAACACACTTCTTAAGCATGCAGAATAATGTAAGTGGATTTTATTTTTTTTTTTTGTAATCACGCCATTGAATGATTATGAAATTTTGGCATCCGTAATTTCATTCGATTAATCGTGTAGCCCTACTATAACTCCAATCCAGACATAAACAGCATGTTCGTCTTGTTTTTTGTTAATATGTTTGACAGGAACTAGTTTTCTCCTGTGCTTTATATCAAAAATAACACTCAGATACAACCCAAAGCTCTTAATTATGATGAATTATTTGTGATTTTGTTCATTTCCAGACTCATCATCCTCTGCACTTACTCATCTTTCTAATACATTATGCAATTTGCCTGATGCAATGTCCTTCTGTCAGAAGATGATGAGGATTTGTGAAGATTGTTTTCTGTAATTAGGTCAGTTCGATATACTGTAGGTGTAAAACACGGCTCGCACAAAGGGCTTCCGAGATAACATATTGATTTTCAGCTAAACAAAAACTGGAGAAAAGGGTGTTACGCAAGGCTCGAGTCTTGGCCCGCTTTCATTGATTGTTTGGTGTGCTGCGAGATGATGAGCTTTCCCTTTCACCGCAAGTGTGCATCACACTGCCATTTTCACAAGCTTTGTCTGACCTGCTTGAAGGACTTTTCAGTGAACAAGCATTTGATTACGCCGACTTTGAATTTGCTTTGTGTGGCGTTAATGAATCCATGTAAAAGGGAGATTTGTGTATGCCAGAGAACCTCGTTCTCATAACCTACTTCTAGAAGTGTTTTGTGTGTTGTGCTCTAATCTGTTTATAGGTTTGCAACTGGATGGTTTGATTGTGGCAGACTTACGACCCACATAGTGACCCACATTATGACATAAAACCTGTGTAATTATGAGATTAAAAAGTCAAAATTATGACTTTTTATATTCAGTAATGGGAACAAAAGCCAAATATAGATAGATTCGCTTTATAGCTGAATCGAATTTCTTTCATAATTGATTAATTTTTTTAACATTGAAACAAATGAATAATGACACGTATTTTGAGAGCTGATGTAGATTTGTCTCATATTTGATGTTTGCATCATTGATTCTGTTATTTTCCTGCTTTGAAACAATCTGTTTTTTTATAAAAGCACTATAGAAATAAAGTTGACTTTTTATCTCAAAATCTCATAATTATGACTTAGTATCTCCTAATTTTTGACTTTTTTTATGTCATCTTGTGTGGTGGAAATGGGCTTCCATATAATTCCAATAATTCTGTTTATTTATTTTGCAATGTTTTAATGATTTTAAGGCAAACAAATGAGAAAAACGGTGGTTATCGGAAAGGAAATCCCAACTTTTCAATTAAAATAGTCGATTTGAATTATTGTTTGGCATCAACTGGTCTTGATTGGAATCAACTGGAATTTTTACAAAAAATTTACTTTCATTAAATGCTTCATTATGCTATAAAATATATATATTAAAAAAATCATGTTTATTTTCATGTACACTACCATTGAAAAGTTTAGGGTCGGTATGTTTTTGAAAGAAGTCTTTCCTGCTCACCAAGACTGCATTTAATTGATACAGTAAAAATATTACAATTTAAAATAAGTTTTCTGTGTAAATATATATTTTAAAATGGCATTTAGAAGTTGATATGGCAATAAACTCAAATAAAAACAAGCAAAATGACAATCTTTAATCATGCACATTAACTGAAACAACCTGATTTTTTGGGATTTGTCTTGAGTAAAGTGTGAACAACTTCTGTAAGTTTCTGCATTTTCCATTCAAGCAGATTGGAGATGTGACTAGAAATATTTACCATGATGGCCTTCAAGTGAACTACAAAAACAACTCTGGTTTCATGTCATCCTCATATAGACCTGTAAGTTGGTTTGTAAATCATTTCTATAAAGACTTAAAATGCTCTTGTTCTCTCCTACAGTGGACCAGGCCGACCCGTACGCTCATGTCGCTGCTCTCCACTTCGATCAGATGCTGCAGAGGTTCGGATCGCCCATCATCATTCTCAACCTCGTCAAGGTGAGACTCCAAGTTCTTCCTCCGAGTTCTGATCTAATCAGCCATCTAATCTCTCGAGGGTGAATCTGACAGAAACATGTCCAGGTGACATTTCTATGGAAGCCCGTTTCCGCCACTAAATGAATGAATAAAAACAGTAATTGCCACTTTTTATCTCACAATTCTGACTTTTTTTCTCCCAGTTTTGAGTTATAAAGTCAGAATTCTGAGATTCTGTGAGTTTATATCTCAGAATTGACTTTATATGATGCAATTGCGAGTTTACATCTCAGAATTGTGACTTTATATCATGCAATTGCGAATTTCTGTCTCAGAATTGACTTTATATGATGCAATTGCGAGTTTATATCTCAGAATTGTGACTTTATATCATGCAATTGCGAGTTATATCTCAGAATTGTGACTTTATATCATGCAATTGCGAATTTCTGTCTCAGAATTGACTTTATATCATGCAATTGCGAGTTATATCTCAGAATTGTGACTTTATATCATGCAATTGCGAATTTCTGTCTCAGAATTGACTTTATATGATGCAATTGCGAGTTTATATCTCAGAATTGTGACTTTATATCATGCAATTGCGAGTTTATATCTCAGAATTGTGACTTTATATCATGCAATTGCGAATTTCTGTCTCAGAATTGACTTTATATCATGAACTTGCGAGTTATATCTAAGAATTGTGCAATCATGCGAGTTATATCTCAGAATTGTGACTTTATATCATGCAATTGCGAATTTCTGTCTCAGAATTGACTTTATATGATGCAATTGCGAGTTTATATCTCAGAATTGTGACTTTATATCATGCAATTGCGAGTTTATATCTCAGAATTGTGACTTTATATCATGCAATTGCGAATTTCTGTCTCAGAATTGACTTTATATGATGCAATTGCGAGTTTATATCTCAGAATTGTGACTTTATATCATGCAATTGCGAGTTTATATCTCAGAATTGTGACTTTATATCATGCAATTGCGAGTTTATATCTCAGAATTGTGACTTTATATCATGCAATTGCGAGTTATATCTCAGAATTGTGACTTTATATCACGCAATTGCGAATTGTGACTTTATATCACGCAATTGCAAGTTTATATCTCAGAATTGTGACTTTATATCACGCAATTGCGAGTTTATATCTCAGAATTGTGACTTTATATCATGCAATTGCGAATTGTGACTTTATATCACGCAATTGCAAGTTTATATCTCAGAATTGTGACTTTATATCATGCAATTGCGAGTTTATATCTCAGAATTGTGACTTTATATCATGCAATTGCGAATTTCTGTCTCAGAATTGACTTTATATGATGCAATTGCGAGTTTATATCTCAGAATTGTGACTTCATATCATGGAATTGTGAGTTTATATCTCAGAATTGACTTTATATCATGCAATTGTGAGTTTATATCTCAGAATTGTGACTTTATATGATGCAATTGTGAGTTTATATCTCAGAATTGTGACTTTATATCATGCAATTGCGAATTTCTATCTCAGAATTGTGACTTTATATCATGGAATTGTGAGTTTATATCTCAGAATTGACTTTATATCATGCAATTGTGAGTTTATATCTCAGAATTGTGACTTTATATCATGCAATTGCGAATTTCTGTCTCAGAATTGACTTTATATGATGCAATTGCGAGTTTATATCTCAGAGTTGTGACTTTATATCATGCAATTGTGAGTTATATCTCAGAATTGTGACTTTATATCATGCAATTGTGAGTTTATATCTCAGAATTGACTTTATATGATGCAATTGCTGTTTATATCTCAGAATTGTGACTTTATATCATGCAATTGCGAATTTCTGTCTCAGAATTGACTTTATATGATGCAATTGTGAGTTTATATCTCAGAATTGTGACTTTATATCATGCAATTGCGAATCAGAATTGACTTTATATGATGCAATTGCGAGTTTATATCTCAGAATGTGACTTTATATCATGCAATTGCGACTTTATATCATGCAATTGCGAATTTCTGTCTCAGAATTGACTTTATATGATGCAATTGCGAGTTTATATCTCAGAATTGTGACTTTATATCATGCAATTGCGAATTTCTGTCTCAGAATTGACTTTATATGATGCAATTGCGAGTTTATATCTCAGAATTGTGACTTTATATCATGCAATTGCGAATTTCTGTCTCAGAATTGACTTTATATGATGCAATTGCGAGTTTATATCTCAGAATTGTGACTTTATATCATGCAATTGCGAATTTCTATCTCAGAATTGACTTTATATGATGCAATTGCGAGTTATATCTCAGAATTGTGACTTTATATCATGCAATTGCGAATTTCTGTCTCAGAATTGACTTTATATGATGCAATTGCGAGTTTATATCTCAGAATTGTGACTTTATATCATGCAATTGCGAATTTCTGTCTCAGAATTGACTTTATATGATGCAATTGCGAGTTTATATCTCAGAATTGTGACTTTATATCATGCAATTGCGAATTTCTGTCTCATAATTGACTTTATATCATGCAATTGCGAGTTTATATCTCAGAATTGTGACTTTATATCATGCAATTGTGAGTTTATATCTCAGAATTGTGACTTTATATGATGCAATTGTGAGTTTATATCTCAGAATTGTGACTTTATATCATGCAATTGCGAATTTCTATCTCAGAATTGTGACTTTATATCATGGAATTGTGAGTTTATATCTCAGAATTGACTTTATATCATGCAATTGTGAGTTTATATCTCAGAATTGTGACTTTATATCATGCAATTGCGAATTTCTGTCTCAGAATTGACTTTATATGATGCAATTGCGAGTTTATATCTCAGAATTGTGACTTCATATCATGGAATTGTGAGTTTATATCTCAGAATTGACTTTATATCATGGAATTGTGAGTTTATATCTCAGAATTGTGACTTTATATGATGCAATTGTGAGTTTATATCTCAGAATTGTGACTTTATATCATGCAATTGCGAATTTCTGTCTCAGAATTGACTTTATATGATGCAATTGCGAGTTTATATCTCAGAGTTGTGACTTTATATCATGCAATTGCGAGTTATATCTCAGAATTGTGACTTTATATCATGCAATTGCGAATTTCTGTCTCAGAATTGACTTTATATGATGCAATTGCGAGTTTATATCTCAGAATTGTGACTTTATATCATGCAATTGCGAATTTCTGTCTCAGAATTGACTTTATATGATGCAATTGCGAGTTTATATCTCAGAATTGTGACTTTATATCATGCAATTGCGAATTTCTGTCTCAGAATTGACTTTATATGATGCAATTGCGAGTTTATATCTCAGAATTGTGACTTTATATCATGCAATTGCGAATTTCTATCTCAGAATTGACTTTATATGATGCAATTGCGAGTTATATCTCAGAATTGTGACTTTATATCATGCAATTGCGAATTTCTGTCTCAGAATTGACTTTATATGATGCAATTGCGAGTTTATATCTCAGAATTGTGACTTTATATCATGCAATTGCGAATTTCTGTCTCAGAATTGACTTTATATGATGCAATTGCGAGTTTATATCTCAGAATTGTGACTTTATATCATGCAATTGCGAATTTCTATCTCAGAATTGACTTTATATGATGCAATTGCGAGTTATATCTCAGAATTGTGACTTTATATCATGCAATTGCGAATTTCTGTCTCAGAATTGACTTTATATGATGCAATTGCGAGTTTATATCTCAGAATTGTGACTTTATATCATGCAATTGCGAATTTCTGTCTCAGAATTGACTTTATATGATGCAATTGCGAGTTTATTTCTCAGAATTGTGACTTTATATCATGCCATTGCGAGTTTATATCTCAGAATTGTGACTTTATATCATGCAATTGCGAATTTCTGTCTCAGAATTGACTTTATATGATGCAATTGCGAGTTTATTTCTCAGAATTGTGACTTTATATCATGCCATTGCAAGTTTATATCTCAGAATTGTGACTTTATATCATGCAATTGCGAGTTTATATCTCAGAATGGACTTTATATGATGCAATTGCGAGTTTATTTCTCAGAATTGTGACTTTATATCATGCAATTGCGAATTTCTGTCTCAGAATTGACTTTATATGATGCAATTGCGAGTTTATATCTCAGAGTTGTGACTTTATATCATGCAATTGCGAGTTATATCTCAGAATTGTGACTTTATATCATGCAATTGCGAATTTCTGTCTCAGAATTGACTTTATATGATGCAATTGCGAGTTTATATCTCAGAATTGTGACTTTATATCATGCAATTGCGAATTTCTGTCTCAGAATTGACTTTATATGATGCAATTGCGAGTTTATATCTCAGAATTGTGACTTTATATCATGCAATTGCGAATTTCTATCTCAGAATTGACTTTATATGATGCAATTGCGAGTTATATCTCAGAATTGTGACTTTATATCATGCAATTGCGAATTTCTGTCTCAGAATTGACTTTATATGATGCAATTGCGAGTTTATATCTCAGAATTGTGACTTTATATCATGCAATTGCGAATTTCTGTCTCAGAATTGACTTTATATGATGCAATTGCGAGTTTATATCTCAGAATTGTGACTTTATATCATGCAATTGCGAATTTCTGTCTCAGAATTGACTTTATATGATGCAATTGCGAGTTTATATCTCAGAATTGTGACTTTATATCATGCAATTGCGAATTTCTGTCTCAGAATTGACTTTATATGATGCAATTGCGAGTTTATTTCTCAGAATTGTGACTTTATATCATGCCATTGCGAGTTTATATCTCAGAATTGTGACTTTATATCATGCAATTGCGAATTTCTGTCTCAGAATTGACTTTATATGATGCAATTGCGAGTTTATTTCTCAGAATTGTGACTTTATATCATGCCATTGCAAGTTTATATCTCAGAATTGTGACTTTATATCATGCAATTGCGAGTTTATATCTCAGAATGGACTTTATATCATGCAATTGCGAGTTTATATCTCAGAATTGTGACTTTATATCACGCAGTTGTGAGGAAAAAAAAGTCAGAATTGTGAGATATAAACTCGCATATGCAAGATAAAAAGTCAGAATTCTGAGATATAAAGTCGCAATTACTGTTTTTATTGTTTTTATTTAGTAGCAGAAACAGGCTTTCATACATTTCACCTCAAAATCAGAAGAAAAGAGAAATGTCAATATTGACTGTAAAGCATGTAATTGGCTGGCTCTTAATTTCCTTTTATCAGGACAAACTTGGACCCAGGAAAACTTTTACAGTTCTTATCACACATACAACTAAAGAATCTTTTATAGACATAGATATAGCAATAAACTCAATAATTAAAATGAACTAAATACTTTGCATAAAGAAAATTAAGTCTGTTTGTTTAGGACAATTACAGTTTTATTTTATTTTTTTATATTGCATCATACCGCCTTACCTTATTCCCATGTAGTATTTTGTTGGCCTGTCATGTTATATTGCAAACACCATTTTCATGCTTATTTTCATGTGTGCTAAAGTTTTGGGGTTGGTATGTTTTTAAAATGTCAAAGAAGATCTCTTCTGCTCACCAAGGCTGCATTTATTTGATCAAAAATACACTAAAAATTGTGAAATATTTTTACAATGTAAATCAGCTGTTTTCTATGTGAATATATAGTAAAGTGTAATTTATTCCTGTGATCAAAGCTGAATTTTCAGCATGATTACGCCAGTCTTCATTGTCACATGATCCTTTAGAAATCATTCTAATATGATGATTTGCTGCTCAAGAAACATTTCTGATTATTATCAATGTTGAATATTTTTGTAAAAAAAAAAAAAAAAAAAAATATATATATATATATATATATATACAGCTATGGAAAAAATTAAGAGACCACTCCAAGTTCAGAAATCAATGTTAAGTGGTCTCTTGATTTTTTCCATAGCTGTATATATATGTATATATATAATTTTTTTTTTTTTTTTTCATTATTATTTGATGAATAGAAAGTTTAAAAGTACAGCATTTATTTGAAATACAATCTTTTAGAACATTATAAATGTCTTGACTGTCACTTTTGGTCTATGTAATGCATCATTGCAGACTGAAATCATTAATTTCTTAAAAACTGACCCCAAGCTTTTGTGCTTCATATGAACACTTTTATCTAATGCACTTACTATAAATACACCACTGACCGCACACATGAAGAAATGCACATGCACACACGAACAAAAGCCTGATGTTTTTGCGTAAAATCTGCTGTCCGTATTTCCCGTCTCGCTCACGTTGGCTGTCAGGAGGTATAACAGAACAAAGACCCAAACCACCTCAGTCCGGTGTGAACCAGCCACGTGATGTCCGTGTGAAGGCGATGTGCCAAAAAAGATCTTTACAGGCAGAATTTAACACAAAGTTGCGCCTGACATGTTTAAAACACATGTGTGTTTGTGGCTTTGTTTCACATATATTCTCCGCCCAGATAAAAGCATGTGACAAAAGGTCGTTAATGACCCAAATGAGGCACATTACATGCTAAGAATGCAGTCTAATTAACTCCACACACTCATTTAGCCTGCCGGACCATGTGGTCGTCACACGTGTGTGTGTCAAACACACTGTAAAATGTGTGTTTGTGCGAGTGCATTGAGCTCCAACTGTGTGTGTGTGTTTTCCACTGGCCTCCAGTAGAGAATGTGTGTTGGTGTGGGAGGCAGACGGCATTGTGGGCCGCAGGAGAAATCGGACAACCGCAGAACAATTTCTAAGAACGCTGGAGTCATTTAACAGCACGTGCAAATGTGGCCCAAGGATTGAGCGCTTAAACCACGATGGATCACGTGTGCTTCTGCCCGCCGGCGTGTGCCGCGGACAGATAATGTGTTACTAGTCGTCTTCTTGGATTAGTCATTGTTCCCTATAGAGGAGCAGAAGGACGCTAGGTTTGAGTCATCGTCCACAACAAGTCTACATCCACATCATCTGCTTCGCTGCTCATCTCTGATGTTCTCCACAGATGCAAAATACTGAGTTTGTTTACCCTGTAAAGCCTGACGTATGAAATAATAGTCAGAATTTTCAGTTTATTGAACCATTAGACAGACTTTTATGGCTAAAAAACTAGGAAAAGTTTTATTCAGAGGCCCAAACTGAGCCAAAATATGCAATTTAGATGGACAAAAGTAAGCTAATGCAAATCAATGAGATCTTTATAACAGATACTGACATAAAATGCATATAAATATCAAAATCTGCCAATAATAAATCTTAGCAAGATGATATTTAAATTCTAAGTTTTATGATCTAGTTTTAAAACATATAATGCAATGCAATGATGATTAAGAGATAACCTGATGATCATATTTGATACTCATGATTTTTATAATAAATTATGTCTGGATAATCAAGTAAACGGAAGCTGAAATATTACTAACAATATCAAAGATATTCTTACGTTTGCTTGATAAAATCAGTGCAGATTTCACAGCAGACAAACACGAGAAGCACGAGCTGAAGGAGGACGTTTGTACAATTACACTAAAAGGCTTTTACTTGAGTCTAAACTGTCAATCAGACAAAAATTGCGTGTGATAGCAATGTTTTCACCATTTACAGGCCTTCAAAATGTGCTTATGACATGTAGGATTTATAGGGTTAATATGCTTTAATATATTATATGTTTTATTAGACAGAAAGCTATCGTTCAACACGATTGGTCTTATTGTTTGAATCTGTTTTCTTGATTTACATGTTTTTATCATGCCTCGGATAAGTGGCTGACGTAGCAAAATCAGAAAGAGATTTATTTCTAGTAACAGTAATACAATAAATTTTACATTTAGCAACACAAGTCATCTAGCTTTTATTAATATGACTTTCTAATAATCTTACTGCAATGTGCAACATCATAACATAACTTTCAACACACTTAAAGGGTTATTTCACACAAAAATGAAATTTCTGTCATTAATTACTCATGTTGTTCCACACTCGTAAGATCTTCGTTCATCTTCAGAACACGAATTAAGATATTTTTGATGAAGAAAGTGAGGCCTGCATTGACAGCAAGATAATTAACACTTTCAGATGCCCAGAAAGACGTATTTAAAACAGTCATGTGACTACAGTGGTTCAACCTTAATGTTATGAAGCGACGAGAATATTTTTTGTGTAATTGTAATTTTCTAGAAAGTAGCCTATAGGTTATAGGTTACCCAGAATGCAGTTTTTTATGATATATTACTGTTTCAGTGGAAAATTGTATTTTGCTGTGCTTTTTTTTTTTCTTTTTTTTTTTTACATTTTAGGAGTGTTTGTTATTGTTTTGAATAAGCGACTTCTAGAGGTGAAACCTATATATTGTGCCTTTTAAGCATGCAATTTTTAAAGGTGCCCTAGAATCAAAAATTGAATTTACCTTGGCATATTTAAATAATTAGAGTTCAGTACATGGAAAAGACATACATTGAGTTTCAAACTCCATTGTTTCCTCCTTCTTATGTAAATCTCATTTGTTTAAAAGACTTCCGGAAAACACGCGGATCTCAACATAACACTGTTACGTAACAGTCGGGATCATTAATATGTACGCCCCCAATATTTGCATATGCCAGCTCATGTTCAAGGCATTAGACAAGGGCAGCCAGTATTAACGTCTGGATCTGTGCACAGCTGAATCATCAGACTAGGTAAGCAAGCAAGAACAACAGTGAAAAATGGCAGATGGAGCAATAATAACTGACATGATCCATGATATGATATTTTTAGTGATATTTATAAACTGTCTTTCTAAATGTTTCGTTAGCATGTTGCTAATGTACTGTTAAATGTGGTTAAAGTTACCATCGTTTCTTACTGTATTCACAGAGACAAGAGCCATCGCTATTTTCATTTTTAAACACTTGCAGTCTGTATAATTCATAAACACAACTTCATTCTTTATAAATCTCTCCAACAGTGTGTAATGTTAGCTTTAGCCACGGAGCACCATCAAACTCATTCAGAATCAAACGTAAACATCAAAATAAATACTTTACTCACATAATTCGAAGCATGCATACAGTATGCATGATGAACATCTTGTAAAGATCCATTTGAGGGTTTTATTAGCTGTGTGAACTTTGTAAATGCACTGTAATATAGTCGAGAGCTCGTGTGGCAGGGAGCAGGCGAATTAAAGGGGCGGCGCACTGCCAAAATCAGTGCATAGTTAATGATGCCCCAAAATAGGCAGTTAAAAAAAATAATAAAAAAAAATCTATGGGGTATTTTGAGCTGAAACTTCACAGACACATTCAGGAGACACCTTAGAGTTATATTACATCTTGTGAAAAAGCATTCTTGGGCACCTTTAAGTAGAAAGACTGAAATAATAGTATTTTGATGTAAAACGTATAGAAAAATCTTTGTTTTATTCAAAACTTTGAAAAATAATAATAATAACTTTGGGAGTATTTGCAAATTGTCTGTTGTTCTCAAAGGTTTGCTGCTCTTTTGTTAGCATTTAATTTACTATGTGTTGTTTGTCAACCAGAAATTGCTATTGCAGGACTGGCGAGCAGATTTTGAGTTTAAAATGTTGGAATCAGTGTAATAATTGTTGGTTTGGTGGTTTTGATTTTGTCAGAAACGAGAGAAGAGGAAGCATGAGAAGATACTGAGTGAAGAGCTTTACCCCGCCATCACAAACCTCAACCAGTTTCTCCCGCCGGAGCACGGCATCGAGTACATCGCCTGGGACATGGCCCGATACACCAAGAGGTGCGTACGGCTGTCAGACCGCCATTACATTTAAGGAATTTATATAATGTATGCAACCGTTTAAAAGTTTGGAGTCTGTAAGATCTCTTCTGCTCACCAAGGCTGCATTTATTTGATCAAAAATACAGTAAAAATTGTGAAATATTTTTACAATGTAAATCAGCTGTTTTCTATGTGAATATATAGTAAAGTGTAATTTATTCCTGTGATCAAATCTGAATTTTCAGCATCATTACTCCAGTCTTCAGTGTCACATGATCCTTCAGAAATCATTCTAATATGATGATTTGCTGCTCAAGAAACACTTATGATGATTATCAATGTTGAAAGTAGACAAGTAGTTTGACAAGATGTTTGTTCTTTCCTGTGCAGTAAACTGTGTAACGTGTTGGACCGCCTCAGTATGATCGCTGAGAATGTGGTGAAGAGAACGGGCTTCTTCGTTAATCGACCCGACTTCTATTGCCACACGTTGCGTCCCGATGGAGGGTAAATGTTTGTTTAGCACACAGTACATGCATATATATTATGTAAACAAACTTTTATTTTGGATATGATTAATTATGATTATTTGTTTGACTGCACTAATATTTTCATAATTAATTGTAACCAAAGTTAAAATGCATTATTATATTTGCAGATTCCTTGTTGCATCTGAAACTGGTTGTTTGTTGTGTGTTTTAATGAATTATACTTTCTATGTTACAATGAATAGATTATAATGTATTATAACTCACAATTATTCATGAAATCATAAAATGCATTAAAAGGCATAATTAATGCATTAAAATACATCTATAATGCATTATTTATAAAGGTTTTAACTAAAGTGGTACTCAAATATTTAAAAAATACTTATATCAAGATACATTTACTTGAGAAGCAAAATGACTAAAGATATGAAGTCAAGTTTTCTGAAAAAAAAAAAAATCGAAATATAACTTTTTTTATGCAAGTATGTGTCTTGATTTAAGAAAGTTGAGATATTTGTGCTAGAAGATGAAACAAATACTGAGAATATGATTTTTTTGCAGTGCATTGTTTATGTATGTAATAACGAATGTCAGAAACATTTAAATTTGTATAGAAATGCCTTTAGAAAAAATGCAGTTGTCAAATATCTGCTGAGCACGCTGCATTTGCATCAAATCTGTGGGAATATTTTGCAAATGTTTCTCACGGGGGGTTTTCAGAATGCTGTATGTTTGAATAGTATGTATGTATGAATAATTTTCCATTAGTGACACATTTGCTGAAGTTTTTGCACTGCTGAAAATCTGCAAACTCTCGGCAATGATTTCAATCAATTAATCAGTCAGTCAATCAATCCGTCAGTCAATCCGTCAATTAAACAGTCAGTCAATCAATCAATCCGTCAATCAGTCAGTCAATCAATCCATCATTCAGTCCGCCAGTCAGTCAGTCAGTCCATCCATCCATCCATCCATCCATCCATCCATCCATCCATCCATCCATCCATCCATCCATCCATCCATCCATCCATCCATCCATCCATCCATCCATCCATCCATCCATCCATCCATCCATCCATCCATCCATCGTCCATCAATCAATCAATCAATCAATCAATCAGCTGAAGTAAACTTGTTGCTGTAAAACCGCTGATTAGTCAGTCAGTCAATCAAATTGTCAATCAATAAATCCGTCGATCAAGCCATCAATCAGTTAGTCAGTCAATCCGTCAGTCAATCAATCAGCGAGTCAGTCAGTCAGTCAATTAATCCGTCAGTCAATCAATCAATCGATCAAATAGTCAATCAAACAATCAATCAATCCAAATTGTCAATCAATCAGTCAAATAATCAGTCAGTCAATCCGTCAATCAATCAATCAGTCAATCCGTCAATCAATCAATCAATCAATCAATCAATCAATCAATCCGTCAATCAATCAATCAATCCGTCAATCAATCAATCAATCAATCAATCCGTCAATCAATCAGTCAATCCGTCAATCAATCAATCAATCAGTCATTCAAATCATCAATCAGTCAGTCTGTCAATCAATCCGTCAATCAATCAATCAAATCATCAAACAATCAGTCAGTCAGTCAATAAATCCGTCAATCAATCAATGAATCAATCAAATTTTCAATCAAACAATCAATCAGTCAGTCAGTCAATGAAAGAGGGAGGAACAGCATTACGGATCATAGAGACTCCGCTAAAATGCCTGATAAACCAAACCAGTGAACTGCAGTGGTTTCTGTTTTAAAGTTACTGAAAACAGCCTGAATCCAGATGAACTCCATATGGGCAGAATATGTGTGCAGTGTTTCAAAACTCTATTTCTGTCCTTCTCTAAAGAGCGTGGAAAGCCAGAGACCTCCAGTCTGAGTCATAGCTGAAGTAAATGACAGCACTTTTGTTGTTTTCCAGCACTTGTTGCTGATGGTCCACGTGCTGAAGCACTGATTCTTTATCAAAACAACACCGCTGCCGTGTTGCCGTGAAGGTTTGAGCCGAGCAGCAGGTCTAATGGAGCGTTTGCATCAAAAGACTCTCATCAAACTGTTTTTTGTTGTTCAGGTGGCGAGATCTCGGAGGGAAGGTCACACCCAGTGGCAGGTTACAGGTATGTCAACAGTCTCTGGTCCAAAGTTTGACTCTCAGCATCAAAACTGCCGTGTATCAGTTCTTAATTTGGTCAAGAAGTGTCCATTTTTGTTGTTGTTTAGATGTAGGTGCATTAAAAGTGGCAGTTTGCAACTATCTGTCAAAGATTCAGTGCTTTATTAAATTCAGCAAATTATTTTGTATTATTTTAGTCTTTTTTAGGGTTGTGACGATGCACTTAGCTCATTATTTTTTATTATTTTTACACTTTTTTTAAGAAATGTTTAATGACAAAATATATGAATACAGTAAAATTGTGAAATTTTTATTTTTATTTTATTATGTGAATATATAGTAAAGTGTAGTTTATTCCTGTGATCAATTATCATGAAAATAATATTAGAAATGCAAAAAAATACAGTATAATATAATATAATTAATATAATATAATATAATATATACTGCTCACCAAGACTGCATTTTTTTTTTTAAATACAGTAAAAATTGTGAAATATTTTTTATTTTTCTATGTGAATATATAGTAAAGTGTAATTTATTCCTGTGATCAAAGCTGAATTTTCAGCATCATTACTCCAGTCTTCAGTGTCACATGATCCTTCAGAAATTATTCTAATATGATGATTTGCTGCTCAAGAAACATTTATGATTATTATGAATGTTGAAGACGACTGACTGTGTGTAATTTTGACAGACTGGTGTTTTGAGGACGAACTGTGTGGACTGTCTGGACCGAACCAACACCGCCCAGTTCATGGTGGGTAAATGCGCTCTGGCGTACCAGCTCTACGCGCTCGGGATGATCGACAAACCCAAGCTTCAGTTTGATACGGACTGTGTCAGGTACCTGTGCAAACCAACTTTACACTAGTCAGCCAGGTATTGACATCATATTGATGATATTCGTGGTGTGTGTGCAGATTATTTGAGGAGCTGTACGAGGACCACGGCGACACGCTGTCTTTACAGTACGGAGGATCTCAGCTGGTTCACCGAGTGAAGACGTACCGTAAGATCGCGCCCTGGACGCAGCACTCCAAAGACATCATGCAGACGCTCTCGCGTTACTATAGCAACGCATTCTCAGGTAAATAACTCGGCACACGGATGGTAATACCACGGTACTTTCATGTATTTTCATCTATACCATGTTACGGGCTAAATACTCATGTATTTACATGCTATTCCAAAGTTCCTTGAAGAACAGCAATGTATTTGTACAGTGAATTGTGGTATTACCATGGTATCGTGTCATGGTAATATCAAGGTACTTTCGGTGCGATATAAATTATATATAATTATGATCTAATGTTTCTTGAGCAGCAAATCATCATATTAGAATGATTTCTGAAGGATCATGTGACACTGAAGACTGGAGTAATGATGCTGAAAATTCAGCTTTGATCACAGGAATAAATTACACTTTACTATATATTCACATAGAAAACAGCTGTTTTACATTGGAATAATATTTCACAATTTTTACTGTATTAAAAAATAAATAAATGCAACCTAGGTGAGCAGAAGAGACTTCTTTCTAAATTAATGGTTCAAACTTTTGACCAGTTGTGTGTGTGTGCATGGGTGTATGTTTTGTATATTATTTATATTATATTATATTATATTATATTATATTATATTATATTATATTATATTATATTATATTATATTATATTATATTATATTATATTATATTATATTATATTATATTATATTATATTATCTTATATTATATTATATTATATTATTAATTATTGATTTCATTTAATTACATAATTTTTTGCATTTCTAATATTATTTCATAATAAATTCAGCACATTTAACCCCAGATTCTCATTACAGTAATGCAAAAAATCCTTTTACATTCATTACTAGATTTTCAATGATTATTCATCATTTTTCCACATACCCATCTATATAAATGTGCGTATTATGTAATATGTTAATGTGTCACGTTTCAAGTTAATGATGGTCTGGAGAGAGAGAGAGAGAGAGAGAGAGAGAGAGAGAGAGACATGTTTGAGCCATTATATCCTCCTCACACATTCTCTCATTCTCTCCCTCATTAATTATTCATATCTGCCTTTGTGCTGATGGGCCGCTTTGTGTATAATTATTAAATTTTTTCGCTGTAGAAACGGCCGCTCTCTCTGTGCACAGAGTCGAATCAATCACAAACGTGGTCAAACATGCTTATGCACCGCATGCGGTAACTTTCTGTCTTTTCAACCACATCAGCGAGTTTTGCCGTACAATAACTGATTGTCTGAAATCACTTTGCAGTTGAACGACATTGTTGGGGGATAAATGGTAAATCTGATCCTTCGTGAATTTTTCCATGTTTATTTTGTCCGGTTTCATCATGGCTTTTGCTGTAATTTCCTGACATGATTGGCTCTTTTATATGCGAGTTCCCATGGTTATGGCGTCTGCATAGCAACAACCCAGTTGTAATTTCAGTGGTTCCAGTGTCTTCAGGTGGTGCTCCTAACTTTAATCCCACTGGTTCATGTTAAATATTATTGCGACTTCAGTAGGTCACATTGTTCTGTTTCCCGTAATACTGCATTTGAACATTCACAGCGTCATCACTTCCTCTTGGGAATTGCACTTGCGCACACAAAAGTGCACATCGTAGTTTAATTGCTTCATGTTCCCATAATAATGTTAATGTTATGATTTTAGGATATGAGTGAAATCTAATGTAACCCTGAAAAGTGCTGTAATTGCCGTTTGGCTAATTGGCGAAGGCGACACATTCCAATCAAGTGCTGTAATTATATTGCACCCGTGTGTATGGCTTCACTGCTAACGGCGAATCTGGGGAGCAGCTGTGTGTGTGTGTGTGTGTGTGTAAAAGCTTTAGTCGCTGTCTTGCACAAAACTGGTCTGAAAACTGGAAATAAATGTCAATCAATTTTAAATATTATAAAATTTGTGATATTATTTTGTTTATATTTTTTAATGTAATACATATTATTATATTACATTATTATTAATATTATAATTTTTTTGTTCATTTACAATTTTTAAAAAATATATGTAAAAAAAAATATATGCAAAATTTCACCCTATAAAATATGAATTTCATTTTTCTTTTTTGAATGATTCATAGCATCTATAGCTAAATGTATTTAATATGTATATATATTTATATTTATACACATATAAACACATAATGACCAGTCAAAGATGAAGCGAATATCATAAATCATTTCCTAGCAAGGCCACATATCGCAGGCGGCAAAATTAATAATCAAATTACTAAGCAACCATATAAAAAAAGACTATTTATTAAATACTTTTTTGTACTATGTACTGTAATGTGTCGAAAACATCATATGGCTCAGATAGTCATGTGTCATATGTCATTTGAAAGGTCTCAGAGAGTAGAATATAACAAGCATAATTGTTTTGGGCTTTGACTAAACTTAAGAGAGTTTTTGTATGTGAAGCCCTGCAAAACCCATATGTAAATAATATACGGATGCAGCATTTATGCCACGTTTTCACTTGTAACTTCATAAAACATACTCCGATTTTGGAAAGCAGTACAAAATTATTTACAGCAGATTCTCACGATTAAAATGAGTCCAAACATCAATATAATCCGATGTGTCGTTCACGAGATATTCCTCATGGAGTTACGAAATACACCCCACAGGCGCTAAATAAAAACAAATATGTAGTGTTTACGTAACATGTAACTTCAAAAAACATGCACAGATTTTAAAAAATGGCACATTATTATTCACAGTGGATGCTCCTGATTAAATTGATTCTGAAATCAACATTAGAGCTTAGATCGGGCCCAACAAATCAAGCCCGACCCTACCCGAGCCCGAGCACGTTGTGTCCGAGCCCGGCCCGGCCCGACAAGTCCACTGTAATTATGAGCCCGAGCCCGATTTAAACCCGACCATTTTTAATATGTGGGCCGTTATAACCAGGGGTGGCGCCAGATTATTTTATTTTTTTTAACGCAGGTGCTGCTGTGCTAGATCATAGGCTACAGGGGGGAGCTGCGCAGTTATATAAATTATATAAATACTATTAATAAATGAGCAAAAATTGGCCACTCAATATTAAATATTAAATTATTTTAATTATAATAAAGTTTTAATTTTATTAAATTGAACAAGCTCAACATTCAGCATTCAATCAAATATTCTTAAAGATTAATTATTATTAATAATGTTACTTCAACCTATTGTTATTTTAACATAATATGTGTGTGAGCAACAAGCAAGATGTGCATTTGTAAATTCGGTGACAGCGTGTGTTACGAGTTTCAAATGGTGTAAGTGTGTCCGTGGCGCGCCGGCGCCTCCATATCAATATTATATTGTCTGCTATATTGCTTTTTATGTATTAAATCCAGGTAATTGGATGATGAAAAATGTATTAAAATTAAGATACAATTAATACTAAACGAAATTCACTTTAAAGAAAATCTTTCTTCAAAACAAAACTTAACAAACTTGAAACTAAATGTGCTTATTTAATGGCTAAAACACGTAGGCTATAGCTAGACTCTCTTTTTGTACAAATTGCAGCACATTCATTTAATTCTGAATTTTGCATATGTAAGTTGAAAAGCATTTGTTTGTGCATAGTAAAACATATCTGTAACATTTATCAAGTTCATAATTGTGCGTGCATTTATTAATTATTATCTTAATGAATAATACGACAAGGAAGAAGCATGTAAACTGCGTTGTTTGTTTATTAAAACTAGTTTAAAATGTTTCCATACCTCCGATTTTCCTCCAGACTTGCTCAAAGTTAATTCTCCTGTTTTATTTTTTTTCTTTGGTTCTTCAAGCTCCATGTTGTACTTAAGCCTCGTTTCGGCTCCGACAAGGTTTTGTTCCGTCTTCTGAGGGGTGTCAACTCACACCAGAAGCATTTCAGAAGCGAAGCGGCTGGATTCGCGAGACCACTAGATTTGCCTGGCAAACATTGTTTTCGTTAATTTTTTCATATTTTTAATGGCTAAATGGTTATATTTTGTCCGGTTTGATTGTGTTTATTGCTATGCCATACTTTATTTTGCTGTAGCCATACAGATGAAGTTAAAACACAACAAAAAACAAGAAATTTCAAGTTCGAATCTCTTGTCGTCAGTTTCTGGCATCGTATTAATGTGAAATATGAGCGGGAGTTTACTCAGGGTGATTATTTTGACTTTATTTTGTATTTCAGCTGCTCGTCTTGGACGCGGCGTCCGTCAAAAATATCTTTAGCGAAGCGGCGCGGTGAGCCGCTTCTGGGACGCTTCTCAAACGCACCGCGGCGCGGCTGGTGTAAACACGAGCATTGACTAGAGTGGCCGCGTATCAGCTCCGGTAGCCGCGTCGCAGCCGTAACGCGCCGCACGCGTGTAGTGTAAACGAGGCTTTAAACGAGGCTTTAAGCTACTGAATAGTACAACACGCACAACAGGTGTGATGCGTCACGCGTGCGAGACTGCGAGTGGACGAGACGCTGCGCATGACACGTGACAAGGGCCCGACCCGACCCGGCCCGAGGACGGTGGCGGGAAATATCGGCCGGGTCGGGTCGGGCCGAGTCCGGGCTCGGGCAGAGAATCTAAGCTCTAATCAACATCCAAAGGATGTTCCTCATGGAGGACTGATTTTTAAAATGCCCATTAGGGGGCGACAAAGGCTAAGCAAAAAGGCTACTTTGGTTCCAAATGCTGTAACATTTGATTACTTTATGCTATCACCACAAAATTTGATCCAGGTGCAGCTCACATGTAGGGGAACTTTAACAAAAAGAGTTAAGCTGAGTTATTGCATATCAAATAAGAAAGATATGTAAAATTATATATGTATTTTAATTCTATATGTATTGTATATGTATTTTGTCTATTATCAGTAGTTTCTCAGCATGACAATTTAACACTTCAACTGTGCACTACAGCAGCAAACTGGCTTTTTTGGCTTTTTTTTAAACAGACTTATGCAATATAATCGAAATGCTTCGCCTGTCGGGTGTTAGACAAGTTCAGAGAGACACGAATCGAGAAAATGTTATTGAAAGGAAAGGATAAGTAGTTCATTTCTCATGTGATATCTCTTGTCATTATAACCCGGACACCTTCACCTGCTCTCTGTATGTCATTTACAGTCAAAATGGATGTTATTGAGACATTTACCAGCCTCCCTTTCACAGGACACCGCGACATCATCTGATTTCTCCTCTCAGTCACGTTATTCAAAGAATAATGATCATTCAGTCTTTATTGACTTATTT
The DNA here is from genome assembly GCF_024489055.1 of Chanodichthys erythropterus. Lineage (NCBI taxonomy): Eukaryota > Metazoa > Chordata > Actinopteri > Cypriniformes > Xenocyprididae > Chanodichthys > Chanodichthys erythropterus. The sequence goes on from NC_090224.1 coordinate 22,152,237, forward strand.
CAGCACATGTGCATCGCAGAAGTTTTCATCTGGAAGATGCACGTTTTAGGGCGGTTGTTCATTTGCAGCTCATCTTGAAGACTTTTCCTGTCAGATTAAATAGACATTTAAGATGTTTATGATTTAGAATGCATGTAAAACAGCTTTTTTAAAAGACAGTGGTTTATAGTTATAGATGGTGGTTTATATGGTTATAGTCTCATTAAATGTTAAAACTCTTACCCCATAAATTATTAATAATTTCATAACATCTAAACCTTAACATATTTTAAATATACAAATCTATTAAATGAACAAATCTAAATTATTATAATTAAATAATTTTTTTTATAATATTGTAGTATAATTGAGAAACTATACTTATTATTAATATTTTGAATTAGGTTTTTTTTTTTATATATATATTTTCCATTTTTATTTTAGTAAAGGATTTAGCAATTTAGTTTTAAGTGTGTTTTTCCATTTATATATAGTTTTCAGTTTATTTGCAGCCTTGGCAACTATCTGAATTTTTTTTTTACTTTCTTTTCATTTCAGTTAACATTTATTTTATTTCATCTAACGAAAATGTTTTTTATGGTTTTAGCTTTAGTTAACATTAATAACCCTGGTTTTTCTCATGTAAGAGAGCTCTTATATCGTTATAGAGAGCTGTTAATAATAATTTATGCCTAAAGTTATTTTTCTACACCTAATTAAAAACACTCTGGGCTAGGGGTGTCGCAGTATACCGGTATTGATGATGAAATATCGATATTGTGTTAATTTAGGGTGTCACATTATACTGGTATTGGTGATAACCACAATATTTAAAATGAATAGGACTCTTATGATATCATGACATGTAAATACTCCAGCGCAGTACCTGGTTGAGCTCTCAGGTGGCAGTATTGCACCTCCGTGTCCATCACCCTGCGGATTACGCCATTTTACAGAGAGTAAGTTGCGATTATTTTACTAGTCATGGAATGGGAAATGTTATATTAACAGTGATTTTCTGTGTTCATTTATTTAACTCTCTGTGCGTTTTGCAGGATTTTTTTCACATTGCAGCAAAACAGACTTAAAATACTCTGTCATTTCTTGTCATAGAGACACAAGTAATATATCAATTGGAACTATAGAATGTCTTCTTTTATTTGTATACACTCAGAGTAAAAACACAATGTTGTGCTTTTTGTAAAATAAAGAACACTAACATGAGGCGTGATCTCTCGTCTGCCTCTGAACGAAGTCCAATCTGATAGTTCTCAGAAAATGAACTGTAACTTAGTGAATACTAATGACAAAAAAATGACACATATGTCTAAAGAAACGTTAAGATGTCAGGTTTTAAATTGTGCAAGTCAAATCAAAAACAAACCTTCTGTGTTTATGTAATCTGTATGAAAAGAGAGCCATGTCAGAAGTCCGTGATTCAGCTCATTATCCGCTAATGCGGCCACGCCCACGGAGCCAGCGCTATTCAGACGCAAATTCAGAGGCAATACATGCATTCATCATCTCAATCGTGTATTTATTGTCTTAAAAAGTGTTTATTTGGATGTTAAAGCCATGGTTAGCGATCTCTAGCCCTCATGTGGTGTTCAAAACCCTATAACACTCGTTATGTTCCCGGTCAAAAATGACCGGCCCATAAAAAAAAGCTTATAAATCACTCATTATACCATATTTTCACCCAATCTTGGATTCAATCTTTTTGTCAACTTGTTCTCTTTCAATTAGGACTGGTTTTATATTTCTGTTTGCATCTGATTAATCATGGGCCTCATTTATTTGAGAGTAGGCATTTCATTTTTTGAGTAATTTTTAAAAAAAAAAAAATTAATTTTGGAAATATTAAATAAAATCTGAAGAAAATTGGTATTGTTGATCACACTAGTCTACTCTAATGTTTCACCAGGAATTTTATTTTTAAAAATTTTATTTTGTATAAAATGGTACATTGTCACACTTGTGGTGTTCCCGGTCAAAAATGACCGGCCCATAAAAAAAAGCTTATAAATCACTCATTATACCATATACCTCATTACCACACACACACACAGAGAGAGAGAGAGATGTGAGACTGGTAAGACTGTAACAGAAAACATTGAGAACTGTTCTCTCTCTCAAACAGTTCTCAATGTTCTCTGTTACAGTCTTACCAGTCTCACATCTCTCTCTCTCTCTCTCTCTGTGTGTGTGTGTGTGTGTGTGTGGTAATGTCAGATGGATAAATGTATATTAGATGCAGGTTAGGGTAGGATCAAATTTCTCTCTGTGGAAAAGAATGTGTGTAATACTCAAAAAAGTTTCTGTGTTTTAACGTGTGTGTGTCTGGGTAGCGTGTGTATAAATGTATCGATACATGCACAGGTCCAAGGGCTCGATGTTTGCAAGCACATATGCTCATATGTGTACATGAAAAAAATGAACATGCTCCTGAAAACGAAATTGTTCTGTTATTTTCAGTCTCTCCCATTCACTTTCAATGGTCGGCCATTGTGACCATTTTTGACCATGCCTACTCTCAGATAAATGAGGCCCACGATTAATAAGATGCAAACAGAAATATAAAACCAGTCCTAATTGAAAGAGAACAAGTTGACAAAAAGATTGAATCCAAGATTGGGTGAAAATATGGTATAATGAGTGATTTATAAGCAATTTTTTATAGGCCGGTCATTTTTGACCGGGAACATCACGAGTGTAACAAGGTAACAAAACCCCCACAAAAAAGTAAAAAAAAAATTCAAAAAAAAATTGAGATTTAGTTATACCCTTTGGGAACAAAGTCACTAAGTTTCAGTCCAAAGCGATAACATTATCTAGTATTTTCGGGAAAAAGAAAATCTTCTCCGGGTCAAATTGACCCGAACACCACATGAGGGCTAGAAGAAATGCCGTTAGTTCCTGGTTCCTTTTCTTCTTTATATGGATTTGTGGCCTGAAGGTGTACAGAGAGCGCCCTCCGGCTGCAAGTATGAATTGAAAACACCATTCCTGAAATGTCCTCTTCTTCTTTAGAATAATCTGTGGACTAAAGGTGTACAGAGCGCCCTCCGGCTGCAAGTATGAATTGAAAACACCATTCCTGAAATGTCCTCTTCTTCTTTAGAATAATCTGTGGACTAAAGGTGCACAGAGCGCCCTCCGGCTGCAAGTATGAATTGAAAACACAGAATCCAGCACTCAGTGATGACAATACTGAATAAATATTACTCATCCTGTATAGAAAATTGACATAAACATATAAGAATCCATCAATATTTCTCCAAATGTGCATGCTTTTAAGCTAAAAGTCTATATGAAATGCCATAGAGGTAACATAACTGTTCAGATATTTTGCATCACAGAAAATACATGATATTTTAAATAATATAATAGAATACCATTATTTTAAATTGAGCTGAGACATGATTACAGAGGGTTTTTTCACAGCCTACCTGACTGAAAGGCCTCATTATTATGCAAGTCATTTCAGGTCATTATTATGTGATTCTTTTGTCTTCTCAGGTGTAAATGGCCCATTATTCATGATGATTCACGCCTCCACGCATACTGTGTTTCTTGACAAAAAGTGTCTTACAAAAACTAAATCAATATATTGTTTTATATGAAGGAGTAGGCAGCATAATTTTTACATAATTCTTAAGCAAAAACTCTAGTCTACAACCTCCAATAACTAGAAGTCTTGTCAATACAGATTTAATATACTTTTTTTGGCCTTATTTCAGTGACTTAAGTTTTTTGTTTTTTCAATAACCACGCATAAACATTATTCCTCCAAAAACACAAACATGTACATACATGTTCCTCACATATTATGGTAGCCTAGTTTGTGCTGAATACAGTGTAATGACACTTGTGTCATTAATATGTTCATGAACAACTGAAAAAAGCACAAATGTCAGGGCATGTCAAAACAAAAGTGCCGTGTTTTCTTTACTCGTCTTACTCAGCGTGACGTATGCATGCAGTTATTTGCCCTCAAAATTCAAGATACACTGACATTTTTGCCCTGATGAGTTTTTGTCATTATATCATATAATATGATGTAATTATATTACCATATGACACAAGCAAGAGTGCCGTTTTCCCCAAATCAGCACAAATGCAATGCTCATTTAACTTATAAATGAATAAAATGAACAATCTGAGTTATATTTTAGACACAGTATTGTTAATATTGTTTGTTTTTTTCTTTATTTCGTCAATGAACATTTCAAATGATGAACAGCAGAGCAGTCCCCGTATGCAACAGACAAATGTTTTTATATATACTGACTGAATCCGCGTTTAAAACGAATGATTAAATGACCCAATCAATAAATAATCGTTCCTGAATGAATCAGTCATTTGAACAAATCGGTTGAATGAATGACTCACTCACTCACTCGTTAAGACAGTGACTTGCTGCCACCTACTGGCAGTTTAGTGTCATATTTAAAGTACATTTTAATTAAAAAGTTAAATATTATTTCAATATTGAATTACATTGTAAATGCTGTGTAAATATACTAATACCACTTCTCATTCTGTGTCACCTCTGTATCGCAAAGATGGATTTTGTTGATAATGATTTCATTTGATTGGTCCTATACTCCTACTAGGCTAGTATTCATTTTTATTTCTTCAGGTCTTAAAAAGCCTTAAATTTGACTTTAAAACGAAATAAACAAAGTAAAAATTATTTAGACTGATATATTTTTTTCCCCCCTAGGATTCTATAAATATTGTGATATATCGATATTGTGAATTTTTTTGGTCACAATAAACCCGGTGTGAAAAATCTAATATCGTGACAGCCCTAATATGAGCTTTATTATTAAAAATGTTACACTGCAAAAGGGTATTTTTGTCTTGTTTCCAGTACAAATATACTGTTTTAAGAATATTTAGATATTTGTACTGGAAAACAAGACAAAATCACTGAGGAAGAACGTTATTTTTGCAGTAAGGAAAGGGTTTGACATCCATTGTATTTTGCTCAGCTGATGGTCTCTTCTCCACCTTTTTAGACGTTCTTCAGACTGCTTTTCCTTTTATTTTCTCTTTGCTGTATTTATAGCATCCTCTCATTCAAGGGCTCATTTTAACTGCGCATAAGTTCTCCTGAAATGAATCATCGTCGCACACATGCTGTTCTTCAAGACACTGATGTTATATTTTAAGATTACGAGGGTTGTGTTTACAGGTGAATGCTGTTTTTCACCCCAAAGTCTAAAGAAAAATGATATCGCATTACAAAACGAAGCCTATTTTAGCACCATTAACATTAATAAAGATTGATATAATGTTAATGACAATGTGAAATCTTTTAAATCGTGAGATTTTTATGATGATTAATGAACACACACTGTGTTAAATTCACTGTAGTATCATCAGGCGTTTCCCTCTGATGTTTTCTGGGTGAACAACGCTCGTCTTGGATCTCATCTCAGCTTTATTTAATTACAAAGATGCTGAAATGGCCTTGAGGGATAATGAGGAATGAGTCTAATTGCGCTCAGTGCTTGTCGATTAACGCTTTGTTTCAGCGGGCCGCAGCACATGGACACGTGAGCGTGACAAACTGATCACACTTTTATTATGAAAAATAAAGTCTTGGCAACTGAAAATAGATGCAAACACTTTTGCATCTGATTGTTTTACTTTTGTTGGTCTCACTGGTGATTTCCAGTCTCTCAACTGCTGTTTTAATGATTTTTTTTTAATTGCCATCACAAAAATGGTTCATGTTGCTGATGCGTTTGTATTTTGGCTGCGTGCAATTATGATTAAAGGACAAAAACAATTAATATAAAGTAAAACAGCACTTTTCCAAATGAGTAGTTTTTATATAAAATAAAATATTAAATAAAATACAGTTAATTAAAATGCATAATAAAATATAATACTATATAATAAATTTAAATAATAAAATAAAAAATAAAATTAACAAAAAATTTACTAATTAGTATGCATGTAAAAATATTTGCTTTGGTTAAAACATCTGCCAAATTGTTAAATATAATGTAACTGTAAAATAATAATATTAATAAAATTAAACGATTAAAGGACAAAAATAATAAACAAAGTAAAGTGGCACTTTTCCAAAAAAGTAATGTTTAGTAAAATTAAATAAAATACAGTAAAAAAAAAAAGGAGAAAATATAAAAAAAAAATAAATAAATAAAATAAAAGAATTTAGTAATATGTGTGTATATAATAATATTTGCTTTGGTTAAAATGTTTGACAAATGGTTAAATATATTGTAAATGTAAAATAACGATAATAATCATAATAAAATTAAGTAACATTATAGAATAATAAAATGCATTTAAATAAAATAAATAATAAAATAAAATATAGTTAAATATATTTTAGTTAAAACATCTGCCAAATGGTGAAATATAATATAAATGTAATAGTAATAATAATAATAATAAATTATATTAAATAACAATATAGAATTAATAAAATAAAATGAAATAAATTTAGGTTAAAACATCTGCCAAATGTATAAATGTAAAAATAATATTGAATATAATTATAAAATAAATATATTACAATAAAGAAAATACAATAAAAAAATAAATAAATTGAAAAATAAAATAATAATAATAAAATACATAAACAAAATATAAAATAATTTTATATATAATTTATTTATTTTAATATAAAAAATATATATTGAATGTAATAAAATTGAACGTCTGCCTAATGAAATGTAAATGTAAAATAATAAAATTATATTTAATAACATTATAGAATAAATAAAGCACAATTAAATAAAAAAATAAAATGCACTTAAATGCATTTAGGTTAAAACATCTGCCAAATTAATAAATGTAAATATAAAATCAAACAGAAGATCATGACGCTAGGGACAAAGTCATGAGTTCGAATCCAGGGTAATACTTAATAAAATATATACCTTGAATGCGATGCAAGCTGCTTTGGATAGTAACGTAAAAGTGAAGTAAAACAAGAAAATAAAATGCAGCTTAAACTAAGATTTGGTCAAACAGAAATAACTATTATTTATTAAAAATGTGATGCATGTGTCTCTCTCTCAGATGCAGACCGACAGGACGCTATAAACCTGTTCCTGCAGGTCTTCCAGCCGTCCGAATCGAAGCCTCACCTCTGGGAGCTGCCCACAGACTTCTACCTTCACCACAGTAACACCATGAGCCTCCCGCTCCAGCGACACAGGTCTGAGCTTCTCTACACACCACTACTGTACAGAAAAAGATGGATCTGACAGTCATTTCATGGTGGAAACTATAAGTAAGATCAGTTAGAAGATCTCTAGTGCTACTGATGTTCCCTTAGTAAACAGCACTATGAACTGGTTGGTTACCCGTAAAGCGTGTAAACATCAAAATGGTTTTTCCGTCTCATTTCATTGCCGTCTGCAGCTTCTGGCTCTCTGCAGTTTTATTCGTTTATTGCCATGATGTTAAAGACATGGTCTGTGCGTCCCGTGACCCAGTTTAGTGTCCTCCAGTCGGACGGCGCGTGGCTTTGTGATGACGCTTGCATAATGGAGGATGTGACAAAGACCTGCGCTGATGGTTCGACTATTATCAGACACAAAATGAAATGAGAGGAATCCGACTAACCCGTTTAAAGAAATTGTACATTGACCATTCGTGTTCTAGGACACGCTTGCGTGTTTTTTTTATTCAGTTCGAGTCATGCTGAATTTTATCCCAAAATCACAAGAAAGAAACATATACTTTTAGTTCCTGTTAAGATTTTTGCATTAATGTTTTTTTTTTATAAAAATGAAACATGTTCACCTCAAATTCTCACTACTGTAATGCAAAAAATAATTTGAATTTAAAATTGAAAAGTATATCTACACAATTATATGCTATTATTATTATTAATATATTATATAAATACTTATACTCGTCCTGGAAAACATTGAAAACCTGGAAAATTTGACACTTTTTTTTTTTTTTAATTATTGCCTTTTTTTCTAGTCGAGAACAAAGAGTTTATTACTTGCCTAAAACAATCCCCATTAGTTGCAGAAAGTGTGATGTTCAGGAATGCTGAGTTTTGACACATGAGAGTAGTATTTTTACTTGCAGCAGTTAGCTAATGTTATTAACTGCTCAGATGCATGCAGCGAATGTTAACGCATCTACGTAATTCAGTAACTTGCTAACTACATGTGCATGCATAATTATTATGTAAGTTGATTTTCTGATCATATTTTACCATTTCCAAACCAATCAATAATAATAACTACTATTAATTTTGTATTTAATCATTTATAGGGCTGCAACGATTACTCGCGATTAATCGTTTGCAAAATAAAAGTCTGTGTTTACGTGATATATATGTGTGTATTCTGTGTATAATAATTATGTATATATAAATACACACACATACAGGTATAAAGTTTAGAAATATATGCATGTATTATAAATATATATATATAATTTTTTTTTTTATATATTACATATAAACATAAATATTTTAATATTTTTGCAAACGATTAATCGTTGCAGCCCTAATCATTTATAAGTGATATATAATTGTTCATGAAACAATGAAAAACGCCTTATATTCAGGTGTGTATGTTTTCTTTTACAGATAAAATGAGCCAAAAAGAGATTTAACACAGATTGAAAGGTCAAAAACTAATAAATGCCCATGAGAAGGATGCAATACTAGAAATTGCAAACTTAAAGCATGACCAATGGACAGCAAAATGCTCATTGGGTCAGCAGAATTAAGAATTAAGGTGAAACCATCAGGAACCCTTTAGTCTCCAGGGCCCGGTTTTTCAAAAGTAATCCACTAGGATTTTGGATAACGGATTGGATCAAATCTTGAAAATGTGTTTTTCAAAAGAAAGAACGGATTACATAATCGGATTAGATCACGTAATCCAATCTTGGTTTTGATCCGGATCAAACCTTTAGTTTGGGTTTTTCAGAACTTTTTTGTAGGATTTGGATCACTTTGATCCAAAAAAACAGGATTATCCTGATCCCAACAGGGGGTAGGATTTCAAGGTGGATTCCAGGAGGAAAATGTAGTAAAACTTTAAAACTAGTCAAAAAATACAACATTTTTATCATGTAATATACATACACATTTGCTCTTGATTAGTTTAACTGTTAAAGTAATAAATTAAATGCAGACATTAATCTACATATTTAGCCTTTCGGTAACCTACTGTGAAGTAAAAAGAAATTTTGGTGCCATAAAACAATCCCTAAACAGCTGTAAATATCCAACAAAAATATATTTAATTCAAAACCCATATTCTTTCTGTCAACATGTCCCTTTAGGGCCTCCGTAGAGCACTGGGAATCCAGATTTGGTGATCCTGAAAAGTTCCTATCTGGATCAGATTGATCCAATCCGATGTTGCTTTAAAAAACTGGCTCCAAAAGTAAGATGGATTACGTGATCACGGATCGCAAAAAAAGGATTACTAAATCCGGATCAATTTTATCCGGATTAAACCTTTTGAAAAACCGGGCCCAGAAGTTATATCACGCAATTCTGCAATTATTAAGTCTTTTCTTAGAATTGTGAGACGTAAACTCAAAAAATGTAAAGTAAGTCTCAATTACCTTTTTTTTTTTTAAAACATTTTATTCTGTTAGCAGAAACAAGCTTCCATAGTGGTAATGTATGATTAAGAGCTCTTATTAAAACTGATTTCATAGTCAAATCATGGCAATAAACTGTAGCTACACCTTTTACAGACTTAGAGAGCAATATATTAGGCTACTTTTTTACGTGATCCCAGTCTTTTATTCCTGTTGTGGTAAAGTTGAAAATGTCCTGGAAAATGATCACTGAAAAATAGTGGGAACAGTACTGAGGTGACACCATGTTACTTTGATATGATGTTCATATACTTCCATATTATATAGTGACACCATGTTATTTTGGGAAGTTGCAGCAATAGTATAGTATTACCCTAGTGTAACTTCCCAAAATCACTATTGTACAGTTTTCATTTCATGATGTTTTTCTCCTGCAGTTACACGCACTGGTGGTCTGACGGAGTGCTGACATTCCTCCCGTTACCATATGATGAAGGTGATCACTTTATGCAGCCATAAAGAGCGATATGAGAGACGTGTGGTTACATATTAACTACAAACATTGTGCCAAACCCAAAATTGGTGATTTTCGTTTTTTTGCAGAATCTGTTAGTTGAGATCATGAAGAAGCCTTTCCGTGTTTGAGATGGCAGTATTGGTCTATTTAAAAGCGTACATTTTGAGGTTGAAATCGGCTTGTTTTTCGGAGATTCTAGCACGCAGTAGGGGCGTGTCATTGTCTGTGTGTATTTCCATACTGGGAAGCGTGGCTACTTACTATGCAGCGCTCTGGCCGGCTCTAGCTGATATCAACATTCAATGAAGAACCGTGGCCGTTACACCGAAAATGTTTTGAAGTACTTCTTCGACAAGCCGGATGCTTATGAACAAGCGCTCACTGATTCTGAAGACGATGAAAGCGGCATAATAAGACATTACCTCTCTGGAGTCGGGTAACGCGCCGGCGCATTTTGCAGGATTTTTTCACATTGCAGCAAAACAGACTTAACAAAACAGATTTTTGAAAAATAAAGAAAACTAACATGATGCGTGATCTCTCGTATCCCTCTGAACGAAGTCTGATAGTTCTCAGAAAATGAACTGTAACTTAGTGAATACTAATCACAGAAAAATTATACTTGTGTCTGAAAAAACGTTGAAATGTCAGGTTTTAAATCGTGTAAGTCAAATCGAGAACAAACCTTCTGTGTTTATGTAATCTGTATGAAAAGAGAGCCATGTCAGAAGTCCGTGATTCAGCTCATTATCCGCTAATGCGGCCACGCCCACGGAGCCAGCGCTATTCAGACACAAATTCAGTCAATACATGCATTCATCGTCTCAATCGTGTATTTATTGTCTTGAAAAGTGTTTTGAATAGCCATAGTTAGCGATCTCTGGCCTCTGTTAGTCCAGTTAGTTCCTGGATTGCCTATTCTTCTTTAACAGGCTTCTCATGTGAGAACATTTCATGATTATAGTGACCAAAATGATCACGGTTATCACAGAATCCTGTTCAAAAAGTCAATTCACCAAGTTTCATGTGGAAAACCAGCAAATAACATAAAATTAGCATCAATATGTACTTTTTCTTTACATAAACATTAAAATAATAACATTAAAAATGATGGGCAGATTTTAAAGTGTCTTACAACAATCTACAATGCACAAGTTCAAATAGAGTTTTGACAAAAAAAGTCACATATTTCAGCCTCTAAATCATTTTAATAAAAGTCAAAAAAGATAAATTACTGACATTTACAATGCACATTAACCTTTATTATTAATAGTATGCGGTCCATGCAGCTTTACAGGGGGTATGGCTTATCTAAATGAGATGTAAATGAGCTCTATTGTCACTCCCAGCAGGTGAGAACAGGCGAGAACTGCAACTTTAGAGGCCTTTTTCTCCCTATAGAGCTTTCTTGAGTGCCTACCTTCAAATGATTTCCATGTGTCACACATCGCTGGAAAGCTTGGAGACTACACTTTCAGAATCTGTGAATAACTCAAAATGCCCCAGAACCGACTTGTGTCCCTACTTTCCGTGGCTGGTCACATATTATACCCAAAAATTCTTCATACAGTAAAATTGAGCAAATTTGGAACCAAAAATTATTCAGACACTTTGATCTGACCATGTTTTTCTGACCATTGAATGTTTTCTGAATGTGTTTGTCCTTTTCAGCCCAGTGTGAGAGCAACAGAAAGAAGGTCGTGGTGAAGCGTGTGAACAGATATGACGAGAGCATCGACATCTACACAGAGTTTTTCAAGCCGTACGAGCTCACTTCTTTCGACGACACTTTTAGTATCGCCATGACTAACTCTGCAAGGTCAGCGCTGACACATCTGTACATGAACACACGCTTCTCAACAAGTGCTTTTCATGCTGTCACATATTATATATATATAAATAAACTTACAGTACTGTGCATTTGTCACGTCAGTATTTTCACCCCCCAAAAATGAAACAAGACAAACTAAATCCAGAAGAACTTTGGCCGTGTCTCCAAGACGCTTGAAGAAACCTTCTTGCAAAGCTAGCTGAAAAACGATGCACAAGTGTACCTGACCAAAGCTGTTTCAAACGCACAGGGTGGTTGATTTGATTTAATTAATATAAGTTAATTGATAAAATCTATTTATAACAGTGAAAGCATCCTCACTTTACAGCATTTTTACACAAGTGCCCAAAACTCTTCACAGTACTGTATCTTTGCAGGAAGGTTTCTTCAAGGATTCTTCTGGATTTAGTCTACAAAAATCTCACTGAATAATTACAATTAATGGCAAAATGCATGTTTGGAAATGTGAACTGATATTTGACACACTAGAGCAAAAGATATAAATAACTGGCTTAAAACCTTTTTTTGGGAGTGAAAATAGTGACGTGCTTAAGACATTTGCACAGTACTGTGTGTATAAATATATATAATGTGACACGTTAATACATATATCATATATTTGAGGGAAAAACTAAAATAAATATTTGTATTTTTTTTACTTAAATGAATATTAAGGTAAATATTTATTTATTTAAATGAATACTAAATATAAATTTAAATATTAAAGTAAACAATTATTTTATTTTATTTATTGTATATTATTTGTATAAATGAATATTCAAGTAATTATCTAATATATATCTAATAAATATCTATATTTAAATATTTAAGTAAATATTAGGTAAAGTAAATATTGATTATTTATTTTTGTTTGTTTGTTTGTTTAAATGAATATTCAAGTAAATATCAATATGAATATTTAAGTACATATTAGGTAAAGTTTAAATTAATTCCTAAGTAAATACTGATTTATTGATTTTTTTTGTTTGTTTATTTAAATGAATATTCAAGTAAATATCGAATATATCTAATAAATATCTAAATATCTATATTTAAATATTTAAGTAAATATTAGGTAAAGTTTAAATGAATTCCTAAATAAATATAGATTTATTGATTTTTTTTTGTTTATTTATTTAAATGAATATTCACGTAAATATCTAATATATCTAATAAATATCTAAATATAAATATTTAAGTAAATATTAGGTAAAGTTTAAATGAATTCCTAAGTAAATATTGATTTATTAATTTTGTTGTTTGTTTGTTTATTTATTTAAATGAATATTCAAGTAAATATTTAATGTATCTAATAAATATCTAAATATCTATATTTAAATATTTAAGTAAATATTAGGTAAAGTTTAAATGAATTCCTAAATAAATATTGATTTATTAATATTGTTGTTTGTTTATTTATTTAAACGAATATTCAAATAAATATTTAATGTATCTAATAAATATCTAAATATCTATATTTAAATATTTAAGTAAATATTAGGTAAAGTTTAAATGAATTCCTAAATAAATATAGATTTATTGATTTGTTTGGTTTATTTATTTAAATGAATATTCAAGTAAATATCTAATATATCTAATAAATATCTAATTATAAATATTTAAGTAAATATTAGGTAAAGTTTAAATGAATTCCTAAATAAATATAGATTTATTGATTTGTTTGGTTTATTTATTTAAATGAATATTCAAGTAAATATCTAATATATCTAATAAATATCTAATTATAAATATTCAAGTAAATATTAGGTAAAGTTTAAATGAATTCCTAAGTAAATATTGGTGTATTGATTTTGTTGTTTGTTTATTTATTTAAATGAATATTCAAGTAAATATTTAATGTATCTAATAAATATCTAAATATCTATATTTAAATAAACAATACGCATTCGTCGTACATCCAAAACTTCCGCGACGTAGAAATCAATGCCAAGATGTACTATGCGTTGTAGTCGTGGCATATTGTAGAACGTCATCGCTATTTGGACGTACGACGAATGCATATTGCTATCGTCCTGGAAGCTTGTTAATTTACTTTATAAAGTTTAAAAAAAGATTCATATTCATGCTTTCTCTTTAATGTCTTTTATTTCAGGGAGTTCATGCCGAAGACCGTCGGGCTCGATCCCAGTCCGTTTACTGTTCGCAAACCAGACGAGAGCGCAAAGTCTGTGTTGGTGTGAGTTTGAGATATTTGCTCAGTAATTTATCAAGTGCATGGTCCTCTTTATTGTTAGAAAAGCTGTTTTCACCATGTTTTTGTGTGACTTATTCTGCTTTTTTCCATGTTCATCTTTTTAGTGTGTAATGTTGCTGTTTGAGCATGAAAAAGCTCCAATTCTTCTCTATATCAGTGTCAGTGTTTCTGAAACGCCTCCATCTTGAGTTTTCTTCACAATATTCCTCATTTAAATAATTCATATGCAGAATAAAGGGGCGGGGCCTGTTTGAGTTAGTTAGTAGAGTGTTGAAACTGGCGGTTGTGGTAAGGGGCGCGACATTTCCCAAACACAAATCACAACACACTGCTCCAGCCGACCAATCAGAGCACATTGTGCTTTTCAGAAGGAGGGGCTTCACAGAGACAGGAAATAAACAGAGCGTTACTGACAGACTGGGAAGAGAGGAGCTGCAATAATATCAATATGTGAAAAATAATATGCCCTCTTTAAGAAAAACACAAACCAGACAGTGACCCTCTCTGCTGGAAAACCAATCACTGATTTGACGCGCTTGCCTGCATGTGCTCATGTTTTCTAGCGTGTGAATATTTAGCGTGCAGCAGCAGCTGTCTGATGTTGTTCAGGTGTGAACGGGAATCTCACAGGTTGACATTATGTACTTGAAAACAAGTTGATTTTTGCTTTTAATATGCATTTATATTATAAATATTCAGATCCATGTGGCCTGAGCCTCTGTTCCCGGCACTGTTTCCTACAGGATTTTGTTTTCACGGCCACTCAAAAACAATGATGCTGAATATATAATCAGGAGCACCGTTGCTGAATCTCCAATGGCAAAAACAACAATTTTTTGAGCATAAGAGATTTCTTTCAAAAACATAAAATCATACTGATCCCAGATGTTTGAATGGCAGTGCACTGTTAATCGAGTCTTAAAATATTCCTTTATTACACATCACTTATAAATAGAAAAACGAAAACGTTAAGTAGACAAAATCTCCATAAAACAGTTTCAGAAGTTTTGAAAATTAGGCTCACACTTTCAAAGCAGTTCGCAATCACTGAATACCACAGATTTATGTCAAGTGACTGCCGATTGCTAATGATCTAATGACTACTGTTGATAAATGATAATATTGTTTACCTTATGGTATTTCTTTCAGAGAAATTCGCCATTCTAATTAGCGCAGCTTCTTTGTATATAAGGGTTACCACCAGGGTAACCGCTATATTTCTGCTGCATAAGTGCCATGTATTGTATGCAGCGTACTTGTGGTTTTTGTTAACCAGTGGAGTAGAAATATAATCATTTATAATTTTCACATCCTTTCTCTTAAAAAATGTGGTTTAAAGGTTAAAATGTGAGATTTTTATCATTTTATGAAATATTTTTTTGTTCTGTCAACCTGTATTTGAACTGTAAAGTTGTTTAAATCATGTTTTTTACAGTAATTTTACAGTTTAGGATGTTACCATAGATATGTAGGTTCTAAAAAGCCTTAAATTTAATTTTAAACTCTGATACCCTTGATCAGTGCATTGATTAAATCAGTGCCCTAGAATCAAAAATTTAATTTACCTCAGCATAGTTGAACAAGAGTTCAGTATATGGAAATGACATACAGTGAGTCTCAAACTCCATTGTTTCCTCCTTCTTATGTAAATCTCATTTGTTTAAAACACCTCCGAAGAACAGGCGAATCTCAAAATAACACTGACTGTTACGTAACAGTCGGGATCATTAATATGTACGCCCCCAATATTTGCATATGCCAGCTCATGTTCAAGGCATTAGACAAGGGCAGCCAGTATTAACATCTGGATCTGTGCACAGCTGAATCATCAGACTAGGTAAGCAAGCAAGAACAACAGTGAAAAATGGCAGATGGAGCAATAATACATGATCCATGATATTTTTAGTGATATTTGTAAATTCTGTATAATTGCAGTCTGTATAATTCATAAACACAACTTCATTCTTTATAAATCTCTCCAACAGTGTGTAATGTTAGCTTTAGTCACGGAGCACTATCAAACTCATTCAGAATCAAATGTAAACATCAAAATAAATACTTTACTCACATAATTCGAAGCATGCGTACAGTATGCATGACGAACATCTTGTAAAGATCCATTTGAGGGTTATATTAGCTGTGTGAACTTTGTAAATGCACTGTAATATAGTCGAGAGCTCGGTGGCAGGGAGTGCGCGATTTAAAGGGGCCGCAGCCTGAATCGGTGCATAGTTAATGATGCCCCAAAATAGGCAGTTAAAAAAAATTTATTAAAATAAATCTATGGGGTATTTTGAGCTGAAACTTCAGACACATTCAGGGGACACCTTAGACTTGTATTACATCTTGTAAAAACTGGTTCTTGGGCACCTTTAACATTGTAGCAAGACAAGGCCTTCTTGCAGCTTGCATATTCAAATCGGCTCTTAGTGTTTTGTATGAATGTGAAAGGCAAGGATGAGTTGATGCATTTTGCGACCGTTGAATTTTTTTTGTGTTGGTGTTTTCAGTAACAAGTCCAGTAAGGAGGACGGGGTGTTACAGAGGAAGACGGCCGCCAGCGCTCCTCCTCCTCCCACTGAAGAGCAGATCTCCAGCAGTTCTGAGGATGACTCAGAGGATGACCGTGAGGATGACGGGACCGTGTCCCAGCGCTCTACGCCAATCAAGCTGGCCGAGCCGAGCGACAGCATCCGCACACATGAGGTACAACATCCGTTTCCTATTAAACTTTCCACATAATTCAAGCGCTTGACTGTAGCTGCTGTAAAAAAAAATGTATTCATCACACCAGAAATGAAAAGTCAAGTAAAGTGCATTGCATTTTGGGATACAGTATTATACCTACAGATAATTAGGGGCCAAACACTGAAGGTGTGTAGGCACCTGTTGCATCCAATGGTTGTTCTTCTTCTGCTCTATGAGTCTATGGCGGCCCATAGAACCGCTTGTGGGAAAGTTATGAAATTTGGCACACTGATAAAGGTCAGTCTCAACATTAACCACACTGATTTTGCAGTCTCTAGATCAATGCCTCTAGTGCCACCACCTGTCCAAATGTTCACTCATGTTTAACCATCAGGGTTAGAAACAGAATTCCTCTGATTCCTTGGCTCAAGATGTTTCGATTGCAAGTAATTTCTGTTGTGAAAATTTTCCTGCCATTTTGAATTTCCTGAAAAACCTACTTTTTCGAACTCTCATCCTAGGCCGTTGTTCAGATTTTCATGAAAACTGAACCAGATCATCTTCAGACCATGCCGAATTCAAGTTGATTTGTCAAACCGTTTCTGAAAAACATGTGAACGAATTTTACGTAGCGCTTTTGAAAATAGAATTAAGGCTCTATCTCCTCAACGTATACAGACCAATATTGGTCCATGTCATCACAAGCATGACCTGAAGAGACTTGCTGCGTTTTGGCGCAGCATCACCTACTGGTCCAGAGATAGGAAAAATGGCTAATTTTTGCTTCTGAACGCTTTGTCCAAAATTATAGTGATTAAGTGGTTTGATTGAGGGCATTATGGCATTATTCTCATATCGGTCATTTTGGGCGTCAGCCATTTTGAATTTTGTCACAAAATGCTGTATTTTACAAACGCATGAATTAAACTCTGTATGGGTCATCAGCACGATGTCCTGAAGGAGTCTGAGAAGTTTCAGACTAGCACCACCTAGTGGTGAATTTTTTTTTTACATGCATATACCGTTTAATTTTTTCCCAAATTCCGTTTTTTCCGTTTTAATTTTTCTGGATTACGTTTTTTTTTTTTTTTTTTTTTTCGTTTTATTTATTTTTTGACTCCATTTTAATGGTTAAATTCAATTTTAGTAATCAAAAAGCATGTCTAATAATGAATCTTGTCCAATTTACCAACAATTTAATAAAAGTTTAACAAAAAAAATTACATTTTTTAGGGCCCTACGTTTTATTCTTTCCCCTCAAATTTTCTGAATTCTGTTTTCTGGATTCCATTTTAATGGTTTAAAAAAGCATGTCTAATTAATTGAATTTTTAAAAACAACAATATTAATTAATTCAAAAAAATTTTATGATTTTTTTTTGCAGAAGTTCTATAGTGTATTTAAATTTTTCTGGCAATCAAATGAATGCATACCTTTTAACTTTGTCAAAGAATTTGCTGCACAACAGAGCTTTACAGTTAAAATTAAAACATGGAAGAAACACTGAGATTATTGTTTAAAAATATATTTTAATTTATTGTTACAATAATTTATCTAAATTCTACTGTACAACAGTAATATGTTTCTGTCAAGTTAAATCAAACTTTTATTTTGACGGTTTGCCTAGATCTTTGAGTTTTGTTTATGATGGTAGTTTTCTCAAACGAAGCGGTTAAATGCTGATGAAGTGACTTTCAGAGCAGCTCTGGAGATGAATTTTTGTGTTCATATAGTGAGGCGACAGAGGACAAAAACACCGCGAGCGGCGCACATGCTTCAGTGTGCGTGCGCCTGCGCGATTGTGTGTAAGGCGTGTGAGGTAAGTGAAACTGCGCTTCCGCATCATTCATTTCAGAGGCACACAGACATGCAGGATTCATGTTTAAATTTTTGCAGTTTAATAATCAGTCACTAGTCTATATCGCAATTTAATTTACGTGTACTGACCTGCTTTTAAATCATTCAACAAAAATTTGACAAATTCCGTGACATTCCGCGTTATATATTAAATTCCATTTTTATGAATGGATTCCGCGATTCCGTGATCGCGGAAATTATAGGGCCCTACATATAACTTTGGATGTGGTTGACTTCTATTCATGGGAGTCATCTCCTTGGATTCCCGAGTCGAGTACAACAATACCAAACATGCTAGGTTTCGCCTTTTGGTAAGTGCAATGTTGTGATTTAGCGTTTAAACAACATTCGTGAATATTTTCGAAACCGCCGATTGAGACAAAACCAGTGCGGGAAAATCATAAACATAGGTTGTTGACTAAACACTAATGATCAAGTGTCAATTTTGATAGTATGCGGCAAATAAATGCAATCAAAGTCAGGTGTGGGTCGTGTTTATACATATTTGACATGCTTATGTAGGTCACACAAAATAAGCGGTGGGACTGCGCCACTTGGTGGCACTATAATTGAACAAAACTTGAAATTGTCTCTAAATACAGTACCGTTTGGTCTGATTGACTTCAAAATTGACATGCAGTGTCTTTGTCTCATAGTCCATTATGACATTGGTGGTCTTCTGCTAGCTTCCTTGTTTGTTTCTGTTGTGCTTGGCCCCTTAATTGCTGCTTGCAGCTATATTTAGTGTTGGTTTTCTGCATGCATACTGCATACTACCGCCTCAAAAATAGTATGCAGTTTGCCACTGTGGACCTTCGGGTTCATTCAGCAATACGGGGAAAGAAAGTTTCCAGTTTCAAGCAGTTTTGATCTGAGATGACTGGAGCGTTTGGGTGAGTTGGTCTCAGCCAGGACCGGTGAGGGTTTCATTAGTTCTGGAGTGGTTCTGCTTGATGGATGATGGTGAAATAAAGCAGATGATCTACTCTAGGGTCTTTGAATGGCCAGATGGAGGCCAGAAGGTGGCATTAAAGGTCAGGGTGTCCTCAGTGTGGAAATGAGTCTGTGTCGGCGGGAGATTGAGTTTGAGGAAAGTAGTTCTTAGCAACAAAACTGCTTCCGTATGAGATCTTTTCAAAAAATTATGATTGGAAATGTGACTGATATGACCATGAGCGAACTGTGCTGAACAATGTAGTTATTATAGAATGAGTTTAGTTCCAGTTTGTGTCTAGTTTGTGGATGTGAACAGTCACATGCCTTCAGGTCATGTCAGAATGATACATTAATGTCACTGTAACGTCATAATTACCAGTAGGAAACTCTGGCTTTTCTTTCTAAACTTTGGGGTGAATCATGGCGGATGCTGATTGGATCATAATTAAGTTGTTTGTGAATGTTTTCTATACAGTTAATTTGAATTAAATGAACCCAACCCTAGTATCCATACAGCTGAATCTCTGCCAGATTAATTAATCGGATTAATCACAGATTAATCAAATTTAGCTGAGAAATTACCCAAAAAAGATCATTTAAAGTCATTATTGTGTTAAATGAGAAAAGCATCAAACAGAAATTACTTATTAAATACCATTTATTACACATAAACTTTAAGGCTTTGAGTTCAGATCAAAACAGTTTGGTTACCAACATTCTTCAAAATATCTTCTTTAAGTTCTAAAAAAGAAAGAAAGTCAATTTTTTGTGCAAACTATCCACAAAACATGATTTTTATTTTTATGAAATGATACTCTAAATAAGAAACTAAAACTACCAGTAGGTGGCGGTAAATGTCTAAATGAGTAAGTCTTTGGGTGCGTCTCAATGTGCATACAATCCATCATAAATAGTATGTGACATTAGTCATTTTGGGATGCAGGGATTGAGTCATTTATTCATTTGATTTGTTCAAACGGCTGATTCATTCAGGAATGAATTAAATGACTCTCTTTATGAATGAGTCATTGAATCATTGATTCACCCGATTGATTTGCTCAAAACACGGATTCATTCAGAAATGAAACATGCTTCATGTTCATCAGCAACTGTATGAAATGTAAGATGAACTGCGTAGGTCTGGGGTGGGGCGGGTGCGTTAATTGTGTTAAATCATTTTAATCATGTTATTTTTCCATAACTAATTAATTTAATTAACAAGTTAAATTGACAGCCCTAATATGTATAAATATGACTCTCTACTCTTAAGTATGAGCACTAATAAGTGATTTCTGAGTATGAAGAGTGGATTCTCCTGTCTGTTTTTCTCTCTTGTCCTCTCAGTCTCTCTCGTCGCCCTCACTCTATAATATTTAAGCGAGTGTAGGCTGTTTTCATGGGCTTTGTGTAAATCTGAATCTGTCCGCAGATGCCCTCGCTGAACAATACGCTCTGATCCACTCTTTATTAATTCTCCACTGGGATTCTGATGATGCCGTAATCGGGTTTATATCCCAGAGAAATGTACTGTAGCTGACGTTACCTTGGCCTGAGGAAACCTCAACCATTCAACTTGTTTTCCTAGAATTCTTCCTGTTGCATCTGTAGTTTCAGTCCATTTTTAACCCACAGATAATGTTAACAAACTGACACAATGCTGCTCGTAATGCAATGCAGAGAGAAGAAAACTTGAAAAATATTTATAAATTGCAAAATGTCATGATAAATTTAAGTAATTTGTGATTATTTGTTTATTTTTATCAATTATATGCCTTCTAAAATCAGTCAAACTCTTGTAAATGTTTTGCTTTAGTGAAACGAACAGATTGCAGTCAATATTAATGAAATCTTTTTTTGCATGTTTAAAAACATTAAAATTATTTATCAGTGGATTTTTGAATGCATTGTAAAAATGTACGTATATCAATTATTTATTTGAAATTTTTTCTATTTTTTCTATTTTAATGGGTTAATTAAACGTTAATCAAAATGCATATCTAATTAATTGAATTCATAAAAATTTATATATATATATATATATATATATATATATGTGTATATATGTGTATATGTGTGTCATAAAAATATACATATATCAATTATTTCTTATTTATATATATTTTTAAATAATACAATTATTATTTATATTATTTATTTATTATATATTTTCTTATTTTTATATTCATTAAACTTTAATAATTATATATATATATATATATATATATATATATATATATATATATGTATAATGTTTATCAATGCATTGTAAAAAATATGCATATATCAAATTTCTTATTTATATATTTTTTAAATAATACAATTATTTATATTTATTCTTATTTTATATTCATTCAACTTTTAACAATTATATATATATATATATATATATATATATATAAATTTATTTTTTTAATATATATATATATATATATCTCATATATTATATATATATATAATATACATATACATTTTTTCTTATTTACATATTTTTTAAACAACAAAATTATTATTTATATATTATTTTTCATATATATATATATATATATATATATATATATATATATATATAATATTTCAGATTTTATATTTTTGTGTTGCAAACATAAATATACATTATGGAATTTTTTATTTTATTTATATTGGCATGTTTCACGTTGGACGGTTTCTAAAGCATTCAGCAGTTCAAACTCTCTCGGACCGACGGTCTTTTGTCTCTCAGAGCAAGCGAATGACTCAAGGTTTCTGCCATGTTTCCATGCCAACAAGGCCATTTGGATTTATTTACCTTGAGAGACACTGAAGGAGGGATTGAGGGACAGAACGGAGGGATGGAAGGAGAGGGATTTTAATGGATGTTAGATGAATGAATGAGGACACGTTCTGGACTTTAATGAATAATATGAATACAGACGCCTCTCCTCTCATTTTATGTTTTAATTCTTCCGGATTCAGTTTGAATATTTTCAAATTCCGTTTTAATGGTTACATTAAATTTTATTAATCAAAAGCATTTCTAATGTAAAAAAAATGAATAAATTAATAATAAGCCAATTTTTTTTCTGTGTGCTGTGATCATAATGAATTATTTTCAATCTAGAGTATCTGTGTTCACACTTGTGTGTTTGATCTGGATTTTATGGTCCGTTTGCGTATCGGTTTGTGTGTTTTTTTTTTTTATTGATCTCATGCCACATCCATGCATAATGTGTTTGGCAAGAGTGAGCTGCTGAGATTGAGATGTGATGTTATGAGCATCCACCTACAGTTTACTCGTGATTTTTGAGCATTAATGAATGCATACGTATGTGTCGGTGTTTCCGAAATGTTTCCAGCCGTTCTGGGTTACGTTAGGATGGTACAAACTGAAGGATGG
Organism: Chanodichthys erythropterus; assembly: GCF_024489055.1. Taxonomy (NCBI): domain Eukaryota; kingdom Metazoa; phylum Chordata; class Actinopteri; order Cypriniformes; family Xenocyprididae; genus Chanodichthys; species Chanodichthys erythropterus. The sequence goes on from NC_090224.1 coordinate 22,175,203, forward strand.
AGATATTAATCAGTATGTGCTGATGTGGATGTTATGAAGGCATCATGATTGTTTGTCACACTGAACTGTTGCCATGACTGGATGAATGTGTGAGAGAGACTGTCAGGTATCTTACACACACACACACACACACACACACACACACACACACACACACACACACACACACACACACACACACACACACACACACACACACACACACGGACGAGTCGGTGAAGGCAGTGTTGTGTGTCAGGAGGAGAGTATAGACTGATATCAGGCCATATTCCATCTTGTTACTCAAGGTTTCCTGCACTAAAAACAGGTAAATCAGCAGACATGGAGCTGACGCCATGAACATCACATTTAACAATAGTAATAATAATAATAAACATTATTTATATAGCAGCTTCTCAAAGCACTGTACACAAAATAAGCAATACTTACTGTAGATCATACTGTAAACAATACTGTAGATCATACATCAATAAAAACCCAAACCATAAAAGAGTAAAACGCAACAGGCAAACGCTAGTCTAAAAAAGGGGTCTTGAGTTTTTTTATCATTATTATTGATTTGTTTTCTTTTGGTTTTTCTTTTTGGAAAAATCTTCTTTTTTTCTATGTTTTATATCTCTTTCTTTATTTTTCTTTTTGGATTTTAACTTTTTTTTATACTTTTTCTTTTTGATCTTATTTATTTATTAATTATTTATTTATCTTTTTTGTCTTTTTATTTGTTTTCTTTTGGTTTTTCTTTTTGTAAAAATTATTTTGTCCTATTTTTTATCTTTTTATTTATTGTTAAATATTTATTTTTTTATTTATTCTTTTTCGATTTTTGTTATATATAAATTTAATATAAAGTTATAAATGTTTTATTTATATATATATAAGTTATATATTATATATATTTTGGTTTTTCATTTTGGAAAACATTTATTTTTTCAGTTTTCTATCTTTTCTTTTTATCTTTTTCTTTTTTTTATTTATTTCTTTAGATTATTTATACTTTTAAAAAAAACTTATTTATTTTTTATTTCTCTGTTTTTTTTATTTGTTTTCTTTTGTTTATTTCCCAGTTTTTATCTTTTCTTTTTATCTTTTTATTTTTTTTTGTGGTATATATATATATATATATATATATATATATATATATATATATATATATATATATATATATATATATATATATATATATATATATATATATATATATATATATATATAAAAATATTTATTTTTATCTTTTAATTAATTTATTGATTTATTTATTGGATTTTTTTTATATATTTTATTAACATGCATATATGATCTTCAGTCTGTGTTTCTGTTCTCTCACAGTGACTCCACTCCAGTTTTTCATAGTTTTCATTCGTGTTATTCCCGAGCGGAGCTTCATTTCTCATGCGTGAGATCTCGGCTCGTACGGCTCACGTGGACGGGTTTCGCTCACATACGCGTTCGTCCCGTGTATACGGCGGGGTAAACGACTGATGAAATATTTAAACGTGAAAAACCTCATTACCTGCAACACTGTAATTACGCTGGTGCGTTTGTGTGCGGCGTGTGAAACGTCACATCAGTCACATCTCGAGTTTAATTAATATCCATGCGAGCGAAAGCGCGCCGCATGCCCTGCGGAGGGAAACACCATCACAAACACGCTCGTCAAAACTTCAGCCGCTTACGTAACGCTTCACTTCTGCAGTGTTTGATGTGTTTGGACAGACTGTTGAGCAGTTTCTGCTGCTTTAAACACACACAGCGTCAGTGTTGAGATGAATGAACATTTGCATACATGCATATGTGTGTATGCATGTATGCAAGTAAGAATGTTCGGTCAGTTTGAACTTTAGCTGAACTCTGTGTGACCTTTGACCTTTGCCAGGATCAGCCACAGCAGCGTCTGCCGCCCATGAGAGAGACGTACGGCCTGAACCTGCTGGCGAATCCGCCGGATGAAGACATCCTCATATACCACCGGTCAGAAAACTTCATCTTCATGCTCTTGCTTTCACTGTGATGGATTCATCAGTTCATGCTATAGGATCTGAAAAATGCAATTTGATTAAATTGTCAAAGTTTTATGCACAATAATAATAATTGTAATAATAAATACAAATATTTTATTAAATCATAAAACACAAACAATTAAAAAGTCCAGAAAAAATAAAACACATTTCATATGGCACTTTTTTGTTAAAATATTAATAAACTATTTACTTGTTAAAGTTTTATTAATTAAATTGATTAGACATCCTTTTTGAAAACATGGAAAACATGGAATTTGGGAAAAAATAAAATGGATTTCATATGGCACTATCATTAATAAAATTGTAATAAATTATTACATTGTTAAAGTTTTATAAATTAATTTGTTTAGACATTCTTTTATATAATTTAAACTTAATTAAACCATTAAAACAGAATTAATAACTAAATTAAAACAGAATCTGGGAAACTATTATTGATACATTTTTAATAAATTATTAGATTGTTAAAGTTTTATTGATTAATTTGTTTAGTCTTTTTATTTCATAAAAATTTAATTAAACCATAAAACAATCAAAAAAAAAAATTTAAATGGAATCTGGAAAGAAAAGAAAATAGAATTTGGGAAAAAATTTAATGGATTTCATAAATCACTATTTTTGATGCATTTTTAACAATTTATTAAATTGTTAAAATTGCATAAGTTTTTTTTTGTTTAGACATCGTTATAAAATTAATTTAATTTAATCATTAAAATGGAATTAAAGCAGAATCTTGGAAGAAATAAAATGGATTTCATACAGTTCTATTATTGATTAATTTTAAATAAATTATTAGATTGTTAAAATTGTATAAATTAATTTGTTTAGACATTCTTTTATATAATTTAAACTTAATTAAACCATTAAAACAGAATTAAGAACTAAATTAAAACAGAATCTGGGAAACTATTATTGATACATTTTTAATAAATTATTATAAGATTGTTAAAGTTTTATTGATTAATTTGTTTAGTCTTTTTATTTCATAAAAATTTTATTAAACCATTAAAACAATCAAGAAAAAATTTTAAATGGAATCTGGAAAGAAAAGAAAATAGAATTTGGGAAAAAATTTAATGGATTTCATAAATCACTATTATTGATGCATTTTTAACAATTTATTAAATTGTTAAAATTGCATAAGTTTTTTTTTTGTTTAGACATCGTTATAAAATTAATTTAATTTAATCATTAAAATGGAATTAAAGCAGAATCTTGGAAGAAATAAAATGGATTTCATACAGTTCTATTATTGATTAATTTTAAATAAATTATTAGATTGTTAAAATTGTATAAATTAATTTGTTTAGACATCCTTTTATATAAATTAAACTTAATTAAACCATTAAAACAGAATCAAGAATTAAATTAAAATGCAAAAAAAAAAATGGAAATACAATTACAACTTCGCAAATAAAACTTTGGATTTTAAAATGCAGTTGCAAATGTTGAAATGTTGTGAATTGAGGATTGGATTGGTTTAGTTCTGTGTCATATAGTGATTGTAGGAGTCAAATGAAGAGTGTGTGTGTGTGTGTGTGTGTGTGTGTGTGTGTGTGTGTGTGTGTGTGTGTGTGTGTGTGTGTGTGTGTGTGTGTGTGTGTGTGTGTGTGTGTGTGTGTGTGTGTGTGTGTGTGTGTGTGTGTAGATTTGCTCTTCTGGGTCAGAACCAGCACAAGGTGGAGAGACGCGACGACATGAAGAAGTCGGACACCGTCTTCAGCCTGTGAGTGTGTGAGAATATAACACAACTTCACTCTAACACTCATGTGACATCTCTTTTGATTTTAATTCATTCAAATCATGAATCTTCAGGAACGATCAAACTTTTCCAACAGATGTCAAACTCTCCATCGCTGCTGTGTAATGTCATATTCATGTAGACAAAAATCAAACACTGCCCTATAATCTTCTTTTTCAAGCAGTTCGTTTCAGTGAATCGGTTCATTCTGATGGTTCTTTTTTAAGTGAAGCGGTTCATGAAATGATCAAGGAGCAGTTTTGCTGCTCTGAAATATTTTATTTGGTAGATTCTATAATAATTCATTAATCAAATCCTTATATCATCATTATACATTTTTTACGCTATAGTTTATATATAGTTTGGGGTCAATAGAATTAAAAAAAGGCTCATCAAAGCTCATTTATTTGATCAAAAATACAGTAAAACAGTGAAATATTATTCCAATGTAAATCAGCTGTTTTCTATGTGAATATATAGTAAAGTGTAATTTATTCCTGAATTTTCAGCATCATTACTCCAGTCTTCAGTGTCACATGATCCTTCAGAAATCATTCTAATATGATGATTTGCTGCTCAAGAAACATTTATGATTATTATCAATGTTGAAGTCATATTTTTAAGGAAACTGTGATACATTTTATTTTTCAGGATTCTTTGATGAATAGAAAGTTCAAAAGAACAACATTTATTTGAAATAAATAATCTTATAAATAAATGTAATGTGTCCTTACTGAATAAAAGTATTTTTTAAAAATCTTACTGACACCAAGCTTTTTAAAAACAGAATACAAAAGATCTGAGAATTTATCTGGCACAAAACAATGAGGTTCTCAGTTATGACTCCACAAATATTTATAAAAATATTAAATAATTACTACAGATAAATAAATATTAAACTATACAATTTGCATGTATAACAGCTTTAATTTAGTTTCCTGATCATTTACTCGCCTCCATGTCATCCAAGGTGTTTTTCTTTCTTCAGTGGAAAAGAAATGAAGGTTTTTGAGGAAAACATTCCAGGATTTTTCTCCATATAGTGGACTTCACTGGGGTTCAACGGGTTTCAGTGCAGCTTCAAAGAGCTCTACATGATCCCAGACGAGGAATAAGAGTCTTATCTAGAGAAACCATCGCTCATTTTCTAAAAAAAATACACATTTATATACTTTTTAACCACAAATGCTCGTCTTGCACTGCTCTGTGATGCTCCACGCATGACGTCATCATGTTGGAAAGGTCATGCATGATGTAGGTCGAAAAACATCTAATTTTCTCCTCCAACTTCAAAATCGTCCTACATCGTTGTTTTACCTTTTTTTGTAAAGGACGTTTGACTTAGTCTTTGACGTTCACTTAGTAAACACTGGATCGGTACTTCCTCCTACGTCACGCGTGACCTTTCCAACATGATTACGTCATGCGTGGAGCATCACATGATGAGCATTTGTGGTTAAAAAGTATATAAATGTTTATTTTTTTATAAAATGTCCGATGGTTTCTCTAGATGAGACTCTTGTTCCTCGTCTGGGATCATGTAGAGCTCTTTGAAGCTGCACTGAAACTGACATTTGGACCTTCAACCCGTTGAACCCCAGTGAAGTCCACTATATGGAGAAACATCCTGGAATGTTTTCCTTCATTTCTTTTCCACTGAAGAAAGAAAGACATCTTGGATGACATGGAGGAGAGTAATTTATCAGGAAATTTGAATTCTGAACTGAACTAATCCTTTAAGTGCAGCTCATGTTTAGTGTGTGTGTGTGTGTGTGTGATCTGTGATGCGTGTATGAACACATGTCATGATCAGGCGTGCAGCAGGTGTGTGTTTTCTGTCATTGCGTAACATCGTTTTTCACACTCAATTGATGCTGGTGTTGGAAACGTGGTTTTGTTTTGTTCTTGTTTTGACATCTACTATCTTCACTTCATGTGTGCCAACACCTCATTGGTCCCTGAAGGCGGGAAACACTTGTGGGCGGAGTTTGGTGGAGATCTGGTGTTTAATTGGCACGTTCGGAGCGCGGCCCGTCTGATAGGTGTCGAATTACACACGTTTATAAAGGTCACGACAGCACCGGGCATGTGAGACGCGTGTGTGTGTGTGTGAGAACATCTAATCCACTGTCTAAATGTGTCGTTAAAAAGTACAAAACACATTGGATGAAATATTGATGAATATAAATATACATATACAGATGTAAAACATACTCAGACATCATTTACACTGATGTTTCTGAACGTTTATCATATACACAGGCTTCACAGGATGTTGAGCAAACAATTAAATAAAACTGTTTGTTTGAGGCGCATCAGACACACACTCATCCTGATGATGTAGTGCTTCCTGTCTCCATGTGTGTGAGACTGAAATGGACACACAGTGCTGTTACTTCCCCAGGAAGTAGGAAGTGTCACGGCTTTATGCGTTTTTCTCTCATTCGTCGGTAATAATCAGATCAGACGCTTCAGCAGCAGCAGTGACACTGACAAACTGAAAGAAAAGAGGGTTTAAATATTGATCCTTCCTCGAGATAAAGATGATATTCTGATCAACTGAGATGATATTATTGTCACACACACAGTGTGTTTATATATATACATATTCTAATAATTGAATAGTAAACAAAACATTTTGTTTTTAAAGAGAATTTGTATGAAATTGGAGTAGAAATGTTTAAAAACAAAATACTGTAATATAAAATATTGAAATTCTAATTAAATTTTAAATAAAACATTTATTTTTAAACAAAATATTTATGAATTATATTAAAATATTTTAATTGAATAATAACTGAATATTAAACAAAATATTTTGTATTTTAAAGAGAATTTATATCAAATTAGATTAAAAGATATTTTTTAAAACGATATATAAAATATAAAAATACAATATAAAAAATATAAAAAAAATTAATTTTAATAGATCAATGTTAAATATTTTTTCATTTTTAAAGAGTATGTATGAAATGTAAATTAAAAATATTTAAATATTTCTATAACATAAAATCATTTAATTCTAATAATTGAATATTAACTTTTTCTTTATAGAGAGTAATATTTATTAATTAGAATAATATTTGAATTAGATTAAAATATTTGTAAAATAATATTTAATATATTTAATTTAATATAATGTTGTTGTTTTTTTAGTTTCATATATTTCCTATTTTATATATATATATATATATATATATATATATATATATATATATATATATATATATATATATATATATATATATATATATGATAGTGTTTTTTACATGTCGTTATGTAAATGTTTACAAATCTGTTGTTCATAGAATATTACATTTTATTTTATTTTATTTGACTGAATAAAGTAGATAAGATGATGTTTAACAATTTAATAATAATAAATTAAATTAATAATAATTTATTACATGTAATTAACTTCATGTGTGTCATTAAAGGTGATTAAATTTAGTCACGCAGAGTGTGCTTATGACTTAAATTAAGTTTTGCTATTTTTATTATTATTATTATTATTTTATGACCTGATAGTATATTACTCTCCCCCCCACACTGTATCCAGTGCCAGAAGATATTTACGTCCAGAAAATGAATTCAATACATGTAATTGCGGTAAATTGTACGACATTAGTGAGATAACGATGAGATCTGTTTTAATGGCGGTCAGAGATTCGTTCTGATGGTCGAACAACAATAAAAACTGAATATAGACTGAGACTCGTGTCTGCTACATGTGCCTTATCTGAATATTTGAATAAATCGAACTTGTCATGATTAAAAAAAAAGAGCGCGAGTCATGTTTCATCTACAAGAGCAACTTCATTTACATTCATTTTAGTGCTATTGCCTCTTCTCTTGCATTTCATGAGAGAATAAGTCACAATAAATGAATGTAGTGTTCTTATTTTAGATGGGAAGAGATTGAGTTATTGTTTAGAGACCTCATCTATGCGTTAACATTTTATTTATTTAAAAAGGGACAATGTGCATTAATAAACATTCAGAATAAATAAATATAAGTAAATGTTAGCCAAAAGGTTAATGTTTTAGTGGCAGTCCCTTTTTCCTGATGTTATTAGACAGGAAAAGAAGTTAAGTCTGCAATAAATTAAGCATCAATGTAACTTTTGCTCATTTTTACACGTTTATAACACCATTTATTCATATTCATACATACAATTAATATAAAAACTAATTTTATACATATTCTCTTTGAAAATTAAAAAAGTTTTATTTAATAAGTTGTTAGGATTATTATAGTATTTTCAAAAAACATTTTATCTATTTTTTTACATATTTTCTTTAAAGATTAAACAAATTAATTTAATATTCAATTATTAAAATATTATATTATAGTATTTTTAAATATTTTAATCTAATATTCACTTTAAACAAAAATATTTTATTTAATATTTAAAAAAAATAAAATAATTATTTGAATTGAAATATTTTTTTACAGCATGTTTAAAATATTTTACTCTTAATTTCATACAAATTCTCTTTAAAAATAAAACTTATTTGATATTCAATTATTAGAAATAAATAATTTTATATTATAATTTCATACATATTGTTTTTTAAAAATTGTTTAATATTCAGTTATTAGAATTAAAAAATGTTATATTATATTATTTTTTTAAATATTTGTAATGTAATTCCATACATATTCTCTGTTTGAAAATAAAAAGATTTATGAAATATTTAAGTTTTAGAATTACTTTTTTTGTATTTTTAAAAATATGGTTTTATCTAATTTAATACATATTCTATTTAAAAATAAAAAAGTACTTAATATTCAATTATTAGAATTTAAATTTTATATATTTTTTATTTAATTAAATACATATTCTCTTTAAAAATAAAAATATTTGTTTGATATTCAGTTATTAGAATTAAACACTTTTATATTTTAAAAAATATTTGTAATGTAATTTCATACATATTCTCTTTGAAAATAAAGATTAAATATTTAATTTTTAGAATTAAATAATTTGATATTATAGTATTTTTAAAAATATTTTTAATCTAATTTTATACATTTTTTTACATTTGTTTGATATTCAGTTATTAGAATTAAACATTTTTATATTATAGTATTTTTAAAAAAATATTTGTAATGTAATTTCTTCATACATACTTATACTCATACAATTACATAATTTTTTATTATAGTATATTTTTAAATTTCATAATTTCATACATATTCTCTTTAAAAATGAAAAATATTTGTTTGATGTTCAATTATTATAATTAAATATAGTAGTATTTTTTTAACACATTTTTACTCTAATGTATCTGTTTTTTTCCCTGGCAGTAATCCGGTGTCTTCGTTCCCGCCGGACAGCGTGTACGAGGTGTCCGCCCCGGCGGTGGACGTCCAGAGCCGCTCAGTGTTCGAGTGTCACGTTCAGACGGGTCGTGGTTGGGTCAGGACTCTGTGTCAGGAGGACGTGCTCATGTACCGCGAGTACATCAGAAACAGATACATGTGAACAGAAGAAATTCCCAAGAGTTTATTTTCACATACTTCTATTTCATTCGCCATTCTTCAGTTGTACATCAAGCTGAAGAATACAGATAAATACAGTCTCGTCTTATTTCTTGGTAAAGAGCAACAATTCTCCGTCTCAGTAAATTGACCATCGAAAATAATATCTGACATTCCTTTCACTATAAAAAGCAACGCAAGAGCGTTTCTCCGTGATGAGACACGAGCAGTTAATCATTGTAAAACGATTCTAGTCCTGCGCTGATGTTTAAACAGGTGGACATCCGTCAGAAAGGGACGGTTTGAACCTGTTGATCATGAAGAAAAACATTAAGTCGTTCATCTAATCATGTTGTGCCTGATGATGTTAATTTGATGTGTAAGGTTGCATATGTACATAATATAATAAAAGATCCTTGAGAATCTAACAAAGGTGTTTTAGTTCTCTCTCTCTCTCTCTCTGCATCTCGTTTCTCCGTCCATGTGCCTCGTGAGTCTGAATCCAGTCACATGGCAGCAGGTGGAAACTTATGAACACACACACACTCATGCATACTCACTCACTGCTGATTACAGGTCTTATTAAAGCTCCATTCATTTCAGGACAGTAATGAAGTGAGACGTGGACAAAAATACTTTAAAATGTGAATTTTCTTTTTTTATCTGGATGCGTGGGTGAGAAATAGACGAGGATTTAAAGTGCCCCTATTGTGCCTTTCCAGATATTCCCTTTCATGTAGTGAGCTGTTTGTGAGTGCGAGAGGTCAAAGTGGAGATAAATGGAGTTTTTCCTAAACAAATGAATCAATTGTGAAACGAGTCGTCTGAAATTCCTGCTGAACCCATGTAGGTTTGTAACTAATTTACATAATGCCAGCTTCTGGTGTTCATTGGCTGAACAGCGTCTCTTTGCCCCGCCCTCAGTCACTGTAGTTGTATCTGAGACTGGAAGAGTTTGGTTCATGTTGTTCATGTTGAGAAGATGCTGCTTTCTGCTGCCAAAGCAAATCCACTGTGATGAGAATGATACGTTAAAACCGACACCATCAATACTGTTCGTATCACTGTGTGTCTGTCTTTTGAACCCCGTATGGGTCATATTTGTTGGTTGCTTGTTTTTTTCTTGTATTTTTTCTCAGTTTATTCTTACTTTAATAAATGTTATTCTTTTTTGACCCTCATCCAACTTGTGTCCTTCTTTGTCACGGCTTGTGAGCCAGCCGTGACAAATGGGGGCTCGTCCGGGATTTGAACCTGGGACCTCTCGCATTCTGATACTCAGATATGATAATGAGCATTTGGTTTCTGACCAATCACAGCAGACTGAGGCCATCTGACTTTTCTGCTGCCAAAGCAAATCCACTTTGATGAGATTGATATGGTAAAACAGACGCATTCGTTACTATTCTTATCACTGTGTGTCTGTGTTATGAACCCCGTATGGGTCATATTTGTTGGTTGCTTGTTTTTTTGGGGGGTTTTTTTCCCCTTATTTTATTCTTACTTATATAAATGTTATTCCTTTTTGACCCTCATCCAACTTGTTGTGTCCTTCTTTGTTGCGGCTTGTTAGCCGGCCGTGACAAATGGGGGCTCGTCCGGGATTTGAGCCTGGAACCTCTCGCATTCTGATATTCAGATATGATAATGAGCGTTTGGTTTCTGATCAATCACAGCAGACTGAGGCCATCTGACCAATCAGAAAGTCGGGGCTTAGAGAGACTGAATTGTTTGTAGATGCGTTTTAGACTCTTTCAGAAAAGAGCTGATGCTGCAGTGGATATTATGAGAAAATTAATGTTTTGATCTTGAATGCGTGTTAAGATGTAATATAAGTGTTAAGATGTAATATAAGACAAGATGTAATATAAGTCTCTGGTGTCCCCAGAAAATGTCTGTGACGTTTCAGCTCAAAATACCCCATGGATTTTTTATTATACCATGTTTTAACTGCGAGAAAAAAAATGCACTGATTTGGTGTGTGTACCTTTAAATGCAAATGAGCTCATGCTTTCCACCCCCAAGCTCGTGATTCCAATACACTGAGGCATAAACAATACAGGAGAAGCCCACACAGCAAATATAACTCTCAAAATGGATCATTACAAACTGTAATCATGTATGGCGTGTATTTTGTGGATGTTTGCTAACATGAGTTTCATAGCGTGCTGCACGGCTAACGTGGCTAAAGTTGGAAAGACTCAATAAGAATGAAGATGCGTTTATGAATTTTACAGAGCGTTTTCGGGTTAAAAATTAAAATAATGGCATGACTCTGGTCTCCGTGAGTACAGTAAGAAACAGTGGTGACTTTAGCCACATTTAACAGTACGTTAGCGATGTGCTAATGAAACACATTAGCTTTCACGTAATCACATTGAAGACATTGAAGTGTGTTTGATCAGCGTTGGTGGAAACCAAGCGGCAACCTCCCGCAGTCTCTCTTGAAGCCAACATGGAAGTGACTTAAACTGCAATTCATTGACCGGCCGCTAGGGACAGGCTACAAAAGGGGGTCAAATCTGTTTCTTTCCCTATGTTAAAATGACAAACTTTACAGCAAAAAAAATGTTTACAGTCTGGTACAAAAAGTGGTTTTGGTCTGTATAGCTATTTTTGCCCTTAATGACAACTGTGAGGGGGGTGATTTTTGTTTTTTTATAACTCATCCGTTTAAATTATATTAAGCCTTAAAGTTCTGCATAATTAAGGGCGTGGCCACTTGAATGACAGGTGGATTGCCACTGCTGTCACTACTAGCCGTTTGTTTGCTGTCTGTTAGCTGTCACGTCACCTCAGCTAATTGACCCTTTGCCGGGAGTTTGATTGACAAGCGATCTAACCAGTCATAATGCCGAATCCGCCATTTTGTCCAGCAAAGCAGTCAGGAGTTAGAAGATTAACCTCGGTGGACTCGAACTTGATAATTGGTGAGTACTGACGTCTTTCTGTGTTTGAAACAACATTCCTTTTCATGTTCATTCATGTTTATTTGATGCTATAAATTGACTAGTAAGAAGAGATGATCGGTTCACGAGCCGCTTGAGCTGAGTCGCTACAACAATCTGTCACGTCACATTAAAGATCCACAAAACGGTTTTTATTGTTTGAATTTCGAAATGTGATGCAAGCAATGGACAATATATCAATATTTCATGGATTTAACACAAAAAGTGCTGTTGGATGTTTTTCAATGGATGCTTATCATGGACAAGTGTGATGGATTGGATTCATCTCACGATCGTTATTTCATTACAAAGGTATGAAGTCCCGTTGTGATTTTGCGTGTTGTCATTTGCACACCCGACAAAAATTACAATATTACTGTTGCTGGAGCATCTATATCGTAAAACAGACACCGTAGATTGACAGTAAACCTTTAAAACTTTCAAATTATGTTTAATTTATCATCTTTATTAATATTTTAGATAGTGTCTAAGATAGATAGATAGCTCCTTAGCCTGAGCTAACTTGGTCACATCGAGTTAGGCGGGGCATGGTTTCAGCTCCAGTCATGTTCCCCCTCTTTGCCCATTTTCAGTTATCTGGGAGTGACGCGCTGCCAAGATGGTGACGGCCCACTTTAGACTTCAAAAATGCTCTTCAGAAACCTACAGTTGACGTCATGGACACTATGTCCATATTTTTTTACAGTCTATGGTGGAAACATACAGGTTAAGGGCCGGTAATATTATAATAAGATTCCCTTCCTACATCACAAGGGGAGCGAAATCTGAGCGTCTTGTTTTTTCACTTGCTTGCAGAGAAAGTCTTGCCAAAATAAAGTTATTGGGTTGTTCTTTTTCACGGTTTCTGGGTTGGTAGATGCACCGGGACCCAATTATAGCACTTAAACATGGAAAAAGTCAGATTTAAGACTTCGTTTTTCATGCACTGGTCAATTTTGAGATTTTCATAACATGTCTTTTCTATTTGTGTGATTTCAATTTCAATACATACTTTATATTGCCAAAAGTTTTGGGACGCCTGCCTTTATGTGCACATGAACTTAAAATGACATCCCATTCTTAATCCGGTTTAATATGGAGTTGGCCCACCCTTTGCAGCTATAACAACCTCAACTCTTCTGGGAAGGCTTTCCACAAGGTTTAGGAGTGTGTTTATGGGAAATTTGTGACCTTTCTTCTAGAAGCGCATTTGTGAGGTCAAGCACTGATGTTAGTGACAAGGCCTGGCTCACAGTCTCCGCTCTAATTCATCCCAAAAGTGTTTTGTCGGGTTGAGGTCAGGACTTTGTGCAGGCCAGTCAAGTTCCTCCACACCAAACTCGCTCATGTCTTTATGGACCTTGCTTTGTGCACTGGTGCGCAGTTATGTTGGAGCAGGAAGGGGCCATCCCAAAACTGTTCCCACAAAGTTGGGAGCATGAAATTGTCCAAAATGTCTTGGTATGCTGAAGCATTAAGAGTTCCTTTCACTGGAACTGAGGGTTCAAGCCCAACACCTGAAAAACAACCCCATACCATAATCCCCCTCCACCAAACAATGCAGTCAGGCAAGTACCGTTCTCCTAGCAACCGCCAAACCTAGACTTGTCCATCCGATTGCCAGACAGAGAAGCGTGATTGGTTACACCACTGCATCCGACGCTTTGCATTGCACTTGGTGTTGTAAGGCTTGGATGCAGCTGCTCGGCCATGGAAACCCATTCCATGAAGCTCTCTACGCACTGTTCTTGAGCTAATCTGAAGGACACATGAAGTTTGGAGGTCTGTAGCTGTTGACTCTGCAGAAAGTTTGCGACTTCTGCGCACGGTGTGCCTGACCCCGCTCTGTGATTTTACGTGGCCGACCACTTCATGGCTGAGTTGCTGTTGTTCCCAATTGCTTTCACTTTGTTATGATACCACTAACAGTTGATCGTAGAACATTTAGTAGTGAGGAAATTTCACAAATTGACTTATTGCACAGGTGGCAACCTATCACGGTACCAAGCTTGAGTTCACTGAGCTCCTGAGAGCGACCCATTCTTTAACAGATGTTTGTAGAAGCAGTCTGCATGCCTAGGTGCTTGATTTTATGCACCTGTGGCCATGGAAGTTATTGGAACACCTGAATTCAATGATTGTCCCAATAGACCTTTTTCCTCTCAATTGTGTGTTTACTGTATATCTCATAATTAAAAACAATTACATGATTTATAGAACATTTTATTACTAAAAACGTGTTTTCTGGCTGTTGACAGTATTTTCTAAATTAATGGAGTGATAAAAAGACCTTTAACTCTTAATACATCAACAAGAATTTTGGGACTGGCTTTATCTGGTGTCCAGAAGCGTCTGCAAATAAGTACATAATTAATGAGATAATGTATCTTTTAAACAGCATTTAAAAAAACTTGTAATACTAAATCTTATTGTTCAGTGCGGAAGAATGATGAGATCTGCCTTCAAAACTGACTGTGACAGACCTGATAGGAACCGACTCATGAACATTTCTTCATATAAAGCAGTTTTTGTATTTGATTGTGTTTGATCAGACATTTGAACCAGTTAGAAACCACCTAGAACATGAATTATTATTGGTGTGTTATTGTAAGGATCAGGTGTTTGTGTATAATTCACTTCATTCAGTCTTTTTCTCCCTCCTCTTTCTTTTTCTCTGTTTGCATTGCTCTAATCGCTTGTATTTTTCAGCAGAGAGTAAATGCATGTAGCTGCGCTGGTTACTAGGATACTGAGAGAAGGATAGATGGAGAGATACAGAGAGAGAGAAGAGCTTCACTGCAGGCAGAAACTATAGTGACAGACATCATGTCACTGGTATTAATATTAATATATTATTATTATTATTATTATCAAATAGGATTATACTAATGTTCTTCAGTGCATGTAACTCTAGTTTTAACCTCAAACTAAGAAACTTTCTGATCTCTTTTTGATTAAAATGCAACCAGAATCTTTAGTTATGATCATCATGGGTATAATCTCTCTCTCTCTGTGACTCTCTGAGCGTCCTGTAAATTTCCTGACAGCAGATGAAGACGGACACTGAGGGAGCTTTAGAAAGACACACGGCTGCTGTGATCATTCAGATGTTCACTGTGAATAGGTGACTGTGAACAGAACATTCACCTCATGAGCTCCATTACACAGACTGTTTCTTCAGGCTTCACTGGATGGGAATGTTTCTGTCACCTTTCCTTGAACATGTTCTCCTTTGCTCAGAAGTTGTGTGAATGTAGTATCTGTGCATTTGAATCTTGTACTGTGGCTGTACTATGGTACACTGATTATTACAGATTAAAAAATGCTGGGTTAAAAACAACTCAAGATGGGTTGAAACTGGACAATCCCAGCGATTGGGTTGTTTTGACCCACTGCTTGGGATAAATGTTTGCCCCAACCTGCTGGGCAGTTTCATTTAACTCAACTATTGTTTAAAAATGGTTTTAAAATGAACCCAAAGACATTTTATTTTTATTTATTAAACTTTTTAATAACTATTCATTTATTCATTTACTGAAGACATGCACCAATTTGATGGAGCTGCACTGCTCTCTCCTAAAGAGGGTGCAAAAATCCCACGATAAATAACTCAACACCTGGGTTATTACGTCCGACCCAGGTTCTGGGTAACACAAAAACGACCCAAACACTGGGTTGTTACGTCCGACCCAGGATCTGGGTAACACAAAAACGACCCAAACACTGGGTTGTTACGTCCGACCCAGGATCTGTGTAACACAAAAACGACCCAAACACCGGGTTGTTACGTCCGACCCAGGATCTGGGTAACACAAAAACGACCCAAACACCGGGTTGTTACGTCTGACCCAGGATCTGTGTAACACAAAAACGACCCAAACACTGGGTCGTTACGTATGACCCAAGAGCTGGGTAACACAAAACTACCCAAACACCGGGTCGTTACGTCTGACCCAGGATCTGTGTAACACAAAAACGACCCAAACACTGGGTCGTTACTTATGACCCAAGAGCTGGGTAACACAAAAACGACCCAAACACCGGGTTGTTACGTCTGACCCAAGAGCTGGGTAACACAAAAACTACCCAAACGCTGGGTTATTACGTCTGAAACAGGATCTTGGTAACACAAAATCTACTTAAACACTGGGTTGTTACGTCCGACCCAGGATCTGGATAACACAAAAACGACCCAAACACTGACTGGGTTGTTACATCTGACCCAGGATCTGGGTAACACAAACACTACTCAAACACTGACTGGGTTGTAACGTCTGACCCAGGATCTGGGTAACACAAACACTACCCAAACGCTGGGTTGTAACGTCTGACCCAGGATCTGGGTAACACAAACACTACCCCAACACTGGGTTGTAACGTCTGACCCAGGATCTGGGTAACACAAACACTAACCAAAACGCTGGGTTGTTATGTCTGACCCAGGATCTGGGTAACACAAACACTACCCAAACACTGGGTTGTAATGTCTGACCCAGGATCTGGGTAACACAAAAATGACCCAAACACCGGGTTGTTACGTCCGACCCAGGATCTGGGTAACACAAAAACGACCCAAACACTGGGTCGTTACGTCCGACCCAGGATCTGGGTAACACAAAAACGACCCAAACACCGGGTTGTTACGTCTGACCCAGGATCTGGGTAACACAAAAACGACCCAAACACTGGGTTGTTACGTCTGACCCAAGAGCTGGGTAACACAAAAACGACCCAAACACTGGGTTGTTACGTCTGACCCAAGAGCTGGGTAACACAAAACTACCCAAACATCGGGTCGTTACGTCTGACCCAGGATCTGTGTAACACAAAAACGACCCAAATACCGGGTTGTTACGTCCGACCCAGGATCTGGGTAACACAAAAACTACTGAAACACTGGGTTGTTACGTCTGACCCAAGAGCTGGGTAACACAAAACTCCCCAAACGCTGGGTTATTACGTCTGAAACAGGATCTTGGTAACACAAAAACTACTTAAACACTGGGTTGTTACGTCTGACCCAGGATCTGGATAACAGAAAAACGACCCAAACACTGACTGGGTTGTTACATCTGACCCAGGATCTGGGTAACACAAAAACGACCCAAACACTGACTGGGTTGTTACATCTGACCCAGGATCTGGGTAACACAAAAACTACCCAAACGCTCGGTTGTCACGTCTGACCCAGGATCTGGGTAACACAAAAACTACTGAAACACTGGGTTGTAATGTCTGACCCAAGAGCTGGGTAACACAAAAACTACCCAAACGTTGGAAAAACAACCCAAAAAAATGCTGGACTTGGGTAGAAAAAATAAACCAAGATTTTTTAGAGTGTGTAGTACTGACAGCATGCACCTGTGAGATAGAATGCATTGTATAGTACATGCAGTATGCATTCAAGCATTGTTGTGAATACTGCTAAACAAATTTTCAAAGTTTGCCCTCCTTGATTGAATGCAAACAGATTTAGTGTAAAATATAGTATTTTCTCAATGCATTATAACAGAAAGTGTCACGTACACGCGCTCAGTATGCTGCATTGGATCAGACATGATATCTTGTGCACATCAGAACTTGCGATCAGGTCGCTGGTGTTCTTCGCTGAGTGATGTTCGGTCTCGCGCAGAGGAAAGTCGGCGGCGCGCTGACGTCACCAGGGTTTATTAGCGCCGCGCGGAGCCGCAGACGCCAGTCAGTCCCTCTCCACTCCCGCATGGATCCAGGACTCATGTCTGGGAATCCCAACCGGAGTAAAGGATTCACCTGAAGAAGAACACGCGAGCGGTCTGCCGAAGAAAGCCTTTCCGTCTCTGTTTTCCTCCATGTGAAGGAAAAGGTATGACAACCGACTGCGCGTTTTTCCCGATTCTAAACTCAGATGAGATGCTGCAATTGAAGTGCAAATTCTAAGTGTTTGTGCACAAACCAAACGAATTATTTTGTCATTTTTGCTGAAGCAAAGTTCTTGTTTTCAGCACTATGGAGAGCAGCAGTGAGAAGCTCGAGCGCCACTTATCAAGCATATGTTTGTTTTTGATTATGCAAACCTTTCCGAATGTTAAATTGGATTTTAAATCTTAATATGGTTGTATGTGTTAGTCTACATGCGATATCGACCAAATAGACTTTTGTCCACACGCAATCATGGAGTGGCGTGATTTTCTTTCTTTTCTTTCAAAAGAAGTTTATGCACAAACAGACGTTTTGTAATTTTTTCCGTGCGTAAAAGTGGGTTTTCGGATTCACAATTTAGATTTCCAATGGTTAAATACCCTAGAGATGAGTTTGTGTTTGTTTAGCTCTCCTGCCAACTTGATTGTGATTTTTAAGTACGCTTAATATGGTTTTACGCGTTAATTTATACAAGAAGCCCCCTAGAGAAACGTCACTTCTGCCCACGTAGTGCTTTCTATTTCTTTTTCGTTCATGCATATTTGCATATTATGTACTGAACTAAGAGCTTATGTCTTTCTGCTCAGATAAAACGCTTTATTTCGCCTTGTGCATGAGGAAAACGCATCGTTCTTGAGCAGCTTCAATTGATTTTCAATGGATTTCTTCATGCAAAAGATACTATGAAACTTATTAATGTGTCGTGGTGAAGTGTTAAATGCACAGTTTGTATGTTTGCCCACATTAACTGAATGCAAAAAGTAAGAATATCATTGCATAAGTCATTATTGAGTGGGTTTTACTTCTTATTTAGAATCTCTAAATGTCATTTATCTGATGCATTTTTCTGAACTAAGAGCTTATACGATGTTTAATCTCAAATAAACTGCTTTATTTTGGCTTGTGCACAAAGAAAATGCTCATTGTAAGATTCAGCGCCAAATTGTAATGGCCGAGAATTGCAGGGATTTCTTCATGCAAATGATAAACTGAAGTCTCTACATGATGAATTTGTCTAAACTAAGATGTAATGTTTAAAAGACTGAGTAAAACACTTTATTTTAGTTTATGCATAAAGAAAATGCTTGTTGTACGATTCAGAACCATGGACAGCTCCAACTGATTTTCAGAGATTTCTTCATGCACATGAATTAGTGGAGTCTCTACATGACATTTATAGATTTACTTGATTAATTTCCCAAACTATAATAGCTGATGATGTTTAAAAGATGTTTATGCTCCAATAAAATAATTTATTTTGCCTTATGCATGAGGAAAACACTTATTCTGAGATTAAGCTCCAATTGATTTTCATGCAAATGATACACTGAAGTCTCTACATGTCATTTATAGAGTTAGTAGATGAATTTTTCTAAACTAAGAGGTCATAACATTTAAAAGATGTTTATCCTCGAATAGAACTCTTTACTTCAGCATATGCATGAGGAAAATGCTTGTTCTGAGATTCAGGTCCAATTGCTTTTCAGAGATTTCTTCTTGCACATGATTTAGTGGAGTCTCCACACGTCATTTATAGATTTACTTGATGCATTTCCCAAACTATAAGAGCTTATAATGTTTATGCTCAAATAAACTGCTTTATTTCAGCTTATGCATGAAGAAAATGCTCATTTTTAGATTCAGCTCCAATTTTTATCTGAGATTTCTTCATGCAAATGACATGACATTTATAGATTTACTTGATGCATTTCCCAAACTACAAGAGCTTATGATGTTTAAAAGATTTTTATGCTCAAATAAAATAATGTATTTTGCCTTGTGCATGAGGAAAACACAACTGACTCCAATTGACTTTCATGCAAATTCTATTTTGTGTCCAGGTTGAGAGATGAACGAGAGCGGAGTGCTCAACGAGAGCGCCGCGGGTCTGCCGTCGTCCTCGTGGCTGGAAGCCGAAGCCTTCGATGGCAACCGCAGCCTGGCGCTCTCATCGGCGGCCCTGGATTTCCACGTGAACCCGTGGGACATCATGCTGTGCCTGTCGGGGACGGTGATCGCCTGCGAGAACGCCATCGTGGTGGCCATCATCTTCTACTCGCCAACGCTGCGTAACCCCATGTTCGTCCTGATCGGCAGCCTCGCCACCGCTGACCTCCTGGCAGGCATGGGATTAATCCTGAACTTCGCGTTCCAGTATCTGGTCTCGTCCGAGACCATCAGCCTTATCACGGTGGGATTCCTGGTGGCTTCCTTCACGGCGTCCATCAGCAGCCTGCTGGCCATCACGGTCGACCGCTATCTGTCACTGTACAACGCCTTGACGTACTTCTCAGAGAAGACGCTGCATTATGTGCACCTGATGCTGGTGGGAACGTGGGGCGCGTCACTCGCCCTGGGACTGCTGCCCATTTTGGGCTGGAACTGCTTGGACGACGCGTCCACCTGCAGCATTGTGCGTCCGCTCAAGCGCACCAACCTCATCCTGCTGGCCGCGTCCTTCTTCGTCATCTTCGCCCTCATGCTCAGCCTGTACTTCAAGATCTGCAAAATAGTTTGTCGACACGCGCACCAGATCGCGCTGCAGCAGCACTTCTTCACCACCTCGCACTACGTGGCCACCAAGAAGGGCGTCTCCACGCTCGCCATCATCCTGGGCACGTTCGGTGCCAGCTGGCTGCCGTTCGCCATTTACTGTCTGGTCGGGGAGCGCGAGTATCCGCAGGTTTACACGTACGCCACGCTGCTCCCCGCCACGTACAACTCCATGATCAACCCCATCATCTACGCCTACCGCAACCCCGAGATCCAGCGCTCCATTTACATGCTCTTCTGCGGCTGCTTTCAGAGCAACGGCTCGTACCGCTCCAGATCGCCCAGCGAGGTGTAGATCTTTGCTTTTCAACCCTGGAACAGTTTATCCAACCAATTTTGTTGTTGAGCATCATATTTGATACATCAGGCTTTTATGGCTAATATAGTCTGATATAGTGAGAGAAACAAACGCTAGAGAGCCCAACTTTGGTTTATATGCTCAAAAATAAAGGTAATGCAAATCAACGATATCTTTATTAATATAAATATCTCCCAATAATGTGATTTTAAATTCTTAGTTTATGATCAAAGCTCTGTAGTTTTAAAACATATAATGCAATGCAATACAAACATGATTGAGAGATGAACAAATAAACCTTCCTCAAAAGCCTGATGATCATATTTGATACTCATGATCTTTCTAATAAACAATGTCTGGATAATCAAGTAAACCGAAGTCGAAATATTACTAACAATATCAAAGTTATACTTACGTTTACTTGATAAAAATCAGTGCAGATTTGACAGCGGAAAGACACGAGCTGAAGGAGGACGTTTGACTTTCATTTGATAAAACTGTCTAAACTATCAATCAGACGACAGAAGGACTGGAGGAGATCATTTAGAGGCCTTAAAAATCCCTGTGTCACATATGATACAGTAGGATTTATAGGGTTAGACACTCTCGTACATGTGCATAAGTATAAATATGGCGCTCAAAGTGTCTGTTGTTCAATTGCACTTTACTGAGACCAGGACGTCTCGACACGCTGTGAACAAGCAACAACCCGCATCAAGAATGTATATTTATATTATTTATAAGCAACATGTTGCACTTTACTGTACAAATCTAGATGCCAAAGCAGTATTGCATAGGCCTACGTGTTTTACTTGTGTGATGGGTTTTCTATTTTGTAAAGTTGTCCATGAATGTACATTTTATACAAAACAGTGAACACAAAATAAAACATGAAAAGCTCAAGTAAAATGGACTGTTTTTTTATCGCATCGTCAAGGTCAAGGTGTGTTTGTGCACGTGTGTGAGGAACTAAAGTAATAATTCAAGGGACAGTCCAACTAAGAATGATCTTTATGTCATCATTTACTCATTCATGTTGTTCCGAGCCCAAGATATTTTGAGATGTAATGAAAATCAATGGGCTGAAATGTTTGGTTCCCAAAGTTCTTCAGAACATCATCTTTTGTGTCCTGCAAAAGAAAGAAAATGTTGCAATGACATTAAAGTGAGCAAATAAAGACATAATGGTAATTAATAGTCTGAACTATCCCTTTGTGAAAATGTTCTGTACATTCAGTCTGTGAATACACTCTTTTTTTTTAAATGCAGACACACTTAAAAATACACTGTCATGTTTTTTGTTCAAAATTAACAATTTAAATAAGTCAAAACATCCTTCTTCCAAAACATGTTTTTGTCCTACCCTGATTCACGGTGTTTATATTTTAGATGGATTTGGCTGGAAATTGCTTACGTACGTCACTCGCTCTTGCATGTCTCATATCCATAAATAGAGAAAAGTTGCTGTCTGGTGTGGGAGTTTGAGGTTAGTTGTCACAAGTGAGAAATATTGACATGGAGCAGCTAAACCTCCAACCTCCAGGGAATCTCCTGTTTTCAACAAACGCCAAACAAAAGAGAGTCTGCTGGCGAAAAGAGCTTGTGATAAAACGTCAGCTTGGCTTTTCAGAGATGGTGAGAACTGAAATTTTGTAAAAGCGATGCAGAGATGATGGTGTTTTTATTACTCTACAGGTGAGTACGGTATTTTATGTAAGGGATAACGTAGCTGGGGTCCTGATCACCCTTATTTTGCAATAACAACTGGCTGGATGTACAGCATCTCACAAAAGTGAGTTCACCCTTCACATTTCAACAACCATTTTAGTATATCTTCTCAAGGGGCAATACTATAAAAATGAAACTTGTATATATTTTAGAGTAGTCAATGTGCTGCTTATATAGCAGTATAGATTTACTGTCTTTTGAAAATAACTTAACATAAAGCCATTATTGTCTAAATATCTGGCAACAAAAGTCAGTACACCCTAAGTGATAACATTATGTTGTTTAACCATGCAAAGCCACATGTCCTATTCATCATGTTCATGTTTTTATCTGCTTGACAGGACCATACAAATGTGTGGATCTTGTATTAGTGCAGTTTAAATTTGGTGCTTTGAGTATAATCCTCTCATACTGATCACTGGAAGTTCAACATGGCACCACATGGCAAAGAACCCTCTGAGGATTTGAGAATTGGAATTGTTGCTCTGCACAAAGATGGCCTAGACTATAAGAAGATTGATAACAACCTGAAACTGAGTTACAGTGCAGTGCTAGATTACAATGGTGCTTACACAAAATATTGACATGTTCACTTAGGGTGTGCTCACTGTTGTTGCCAGTTATTTAGACAATAATGGCTTTATGTTAAGTTATTTTCAGAAGACAGTAAATCTGTACTGTTATATAAGCAGCACATTGACTACTCTAAAGTATATCCAATTTTCATTTCTATAGTATTGTCCCTTGAGAACATATTAAATGGTTGCTGAAATTTGAGGGGTGTACTCACTTTTGTGAGATTTCCCACATATTACTACAGCTATTAGTTTGGAACCACTAAGATTTTTAATGTTTTTAAAAGAAGTTTCATCTGCTCACCAAGGCTACATTTATTTAATTAAAAATACAGTAAAAACAGTAATATTGTGAAATATTATTACAATTTAAGATAACTGTTTTCTATTTGAAAATATTTTAAAATGTAATTTATTCCTGTGATGGCAAAGCTGAATTTTCAGCATCATTACTCCAGTCTTCAGTGTCACATGATCCTTCAGAAATCATTCTAATATGCTGATCTGCTGCTCAAGAAACATTTAATGTGTACAATTGTACAAAATATTTGTGTACAATATTTTTTTTCAGGATTATTTGATGAATAGAAAGTTCAAAAGAACAGTGTTTATCTGAAATCTAATCTTTTGTAACATTATAAATGTCTTTACTGCCACTTTTGATTGATTTAATGCATCCTTGCTGAATAAAAGTATTCATTTCTTTCATTTCTTTTCAAAAAATAAAAATAAAAAGTGTTACTGACCCCAAACTTTTGAACGGTAGTGTATAATGCTACAGAAGCTTTGTATTTCAGATAAATGCTGTTCTTTTGAACTTTCTATTCATCAAGGAATCCTGAAAAAAAAGTACACAACGGTTTTCAACATTGAAAATAATCATAAATGTTTCTTGAGCAGCAAATCAGCATATTAGAATGATTTCTGAAGGATCATGTGACACTGAAGACTGGAGTAATGATGCTGAAAATTCAGCTTTGATCACAGGAATAAATTACACTTTACTATATATTCACATAGAAAACAGCTAATTTACATTGTAAAAATATTTCAAAATTTTTACTGTATTTTTGATCAAATTCAGCTTTGATCACAGGAATAAATTGCTTTGTCAATTTAGAGAGTACGCAGTTATTTTAAATTGTAATAATATTTCACAATATTACTGTTTTTACTGTATTTTTAATTAAATAAATGTAGCCTTGGTGAGCAGACGAAACTTCTTTTAAAAACATTAAAAATCTTAGTGGTTCCAAACTTTTGGACTGTACTGGAAGTAAATAATTGTACGTGAGTCGAAATATACGCAAAATGCATGCAGTTTTTAACTAAAATCAAACTAAAAGTTCTAAACTAAAATCATATTTCCCCCCTCAATGACTGTGGTTTCTATTAAAGACATTCCCTGTTAAGTATTATTATAGTTTTGATCATATTATATTACAGGGGGCCTTTGAATGTTGTGTTAAACAGTGGAGGCTTTTGAGTCATAAAATGTGCCATCTGTAATAACTGGTTAAACTGTAAAGTCACAGAATATCTTGTGGTTTGTGTCGTCACTATCAGCACCTGCTGTGTTCGATGATTAATGATGCTCGTCTGACAGTCATGAATATTTCTTCCTTCAGCACTAATGAAGTTCCTGCTGGACGAGGCGCATCTGTGCTCATATAGATTCATTCGTTCAGATGCAGGTGGAGCAGGTACTGGACGTCCCTGCAACATCTCATTAAATCCTTCTGCTCAATGGTTTGTGGTTCTTTTAGGTTCACACTATCCAGACTAAACAGGGGTTTTCAATCTTTCACATGCCACATATGATCAAGGGACCTAAATGTATCTTAAAATGTAAAAAAAAACTCACTACAGTACTGTACTGTTAGATTTTTATTTATTTATTTATATTAATGATTTATTTATTTACTTTAATCTTGCTTTTATTTATGTTTTATATGCTCTACATCTGTGTATCTTTAGGCTGTT
Organism: Chanodichthys erythropterus; assembly: GCF_024489055.1. Classification (NCBI taxonomy): domain Eukaryota; kingdom Metazoa; phylum Chordata; class Actinopteri; order Cypriniformes; family Xenocyprididae; genus Chanodichthys; species Chanodichthys erythropterus. The sequence goes on from NC_090224.1 coordinate 22,200,430, forward strand.
AGAGGTTTGGCTGGGCATTCTTTCTCCACTGATGGCCATTTTAAAAGAAGTCATGTATTCTGACAAAAGTAGAGAAAAGTCTGTTGTTTCACCAAAAGATTAAAAATTATCAGGTCAAAATGTAAAAATAAAATAAAATAGTAAAGTTGAGAAAAGGAAATATTTGTGGACATCTGTGATCATGACGTTAAGATAAAGCTGTTTAAATTACATCAGTTAAAGTACTTAAAACATAATAACATAGTTTATAAATTCTGAGCAGTAGGTGGCGCTGTGACGGAACTCTGCATGCACCCTCAAGTCATGCCTGTGATGACATGTACCAAGTTTCATGTCAATACACAAAACTTTTGCAAAGATACAACCGCATATCCATTTTGCAGTGCTCGCAGTCAAATTTGATGACGCAGTATAAAACAACGATTGAGTCTATCAAAAATCCTTTAATAACTTTTTAAATTTGGTATCATACAACTTAGCATAAGCCAACAAATCTAATGATGTAAGTTAAATGACAATATGTTGCATTTTTCATATGTTATAAGCATTTTCATAAATTTCATTATATCTCTTGACCATTTGGGGGTGCTGACCTAAAACTTTACAGGTCTTCTCAGAACATGGCCTCGATGAATCATACCAAGTTTCGTAACGATACGTTCATGCATTCGTAAAACACAAAGATCAACTCGGCATGCCTCAAGGAATCTAAAAAGACCATCCTTATGATTTTAGGACAAGGCATTCAAAAATAGCCATTTTTCCTATCTTGGCACCAGTAGGTGGCGCTGTGACGATACTGTGCATGTACCCTCAAGTCATGCCTGTAATGACATATACCAAGTTTGGTATCAATACACAAAATTATTGCAGAGATTCAGCATCAAATCCATTTTTGCGTGTTCGCCGTCAAATTTGTTGATGCTCTATATGAGAATGGATTGGCGGATCAAAAATCTTTCAATAACTTTTTTGCCTGGGGTGTGAGTAGATGCTACATACCAAATTTTCGTGCAAATTGGACAAATGCTCTAGGAGAAGTTTGAAAAAGGATGTTTTTCGAAAATAACGGAAAATCTTTCATGGCATTCGAATCAACATGAGCCATGGAATCACAGGAAAAAATAATTTTGTTTCTAGCATAAATCTTTGAACTGTTGGTGGCGCTAGAGGGTTTGAGGTAGAGACTCCAAATTTGCTATGGTAACATTTCAGGCTGTCCTTTATTTGTGTGCCAAATTTCATAACTTTCTACCATACGGTTCTATAGGCTGCCATAGACTCAAGAGTGAAAGAAGAATAATAAGAAAACTAACAATTTCAATAGGCATCTTCACCCCTTGCATGGATGAGTTAGAAATTTGATAGAGGGAATTTTTCATTTCATGAATACTTTAAACATTAAACATTTTAAGGCAACGTGAAACATTTCTAAAACATAACATTTCTAAACATTTACCAACTCTCAATCAACATGCAGCACTGCTAATTTTTCTATACAGAGTGTATTCATTACAATCCCGATCGTAATGTATGTCTCCCAATGGCAAGTCGATTCTGATGGCATATTGACTTTCAGAAACAGATCTTGCCCATAATAGGCATTTTGACACAAGAAGGACTGTAATAATAATTTGTCTGTTTGTGGCAAAAAAAAAAAAAAAAAGCTTTTTGTGATGTTTGTGGCTGAAACAGACCCTGAGTTTTTGTTAAAAGCAGACCCTATGTTGGAGTGTTTGTGTGTTATCGGTCTGTGTTTGAACAGACAGGGAAGCCCTGCTGATCGTCCTGCTCTCTTCTGCAGTGAATCCAGCCGCTGTGTGACACATGAACAGTGTTGAATCACAGTTCTGATGGACGTGGGCGCTGCAGACGTGGGATGGAGGGTGTCTGCTGGGTGCTAAATGATGAGCCGTCTTCAAGAGGTTTAGAGCTGGTAAGTAAAAGAGGCTTCTTCTCATGTTCCTGCATTACAAACAGCAGGTCATGGGTTCGATTCCCAGCAAATGCATATGCGTACTACCTTGAATGTGATGCAAGTCGCTTTGGATTGAAGCATCTGCCAAATGCATCAATGTCCACCTGTATGTCGGACTCCTCAGATGAGCAAAAAACAGTGTTTAATCAGCCAATCACATGGCAGCAACTTAGGCATGTCAAACTGAGCATCAGAATGAGTGCCAAATATGAGCGTCAAATAAGCACTCGTTACAACAGAAGAGCATCTCTGAACACGCAACACATCCAACCTTGAAGGAATTTTCCAGCTGAATTTTTCCAAAATGAATTAAGGCAGTTCTGAAGGCAAAATGGGTTAAACCCAAACCCAAAATACAGTGCTTTTATAACATTATATGTTTTTGGTGCCTGTTTAAAAGTCTTTTTCATAAGGTTAATGTACAATTTAATCTCATTTATATAATGTGAAAATATTGGTTTCCAACTTCTTTCTATGTTTAACAAAGATTGAAGAGTGAAGAAATGATAAAAATACAAAAGTGTCTCTTTTTCCAGTCCACAAAATGAACAAATGTTTCCTCTGCATACATACATGACCTCATTGAGTTCTGCGCATTCACTTCACTGGGCGGAAGCGCCGGGCAAATGTTGTTAAATGTGTTTTATTGACCTCTATTAGAGTGACATCATCTATGGTCTGAACTTCACGGTCAGTTTGAGATCTTAGTGTGAGAATCAGCAACGCAGACATTTATGGGCACTGTCAGTTCAGTCGCAGTTATCCTAGTCTCGCGTAGCCAGACCTTCAGACTGACAGCGGAAAGACTGGACTCTTTCGCAGCTTTCATTGGGCAAGGACCGCCCTAGAGGACGTTTGAACGCAACCAATCACAGTTCATTTTTTCCATTTAGATGCGTGAAAATGTAACGTCGATGTCCCTACAATAACAGACCCACGTGCATCTAATAAATAATTCTGCAACAATGGAGCCGCAAACTTTACTTACTTTTGAAAATCCTGAGTTGAGTTGATCCTTGTAAGCACTTGTAATCATCACAGTGTTCTTCTTCCATGAGGGGGTTTGGCATCACAGCGTTTGTTTCCAGGCGGGCCGCTAAAGAACGCGACACACACGTCTTCCAGACATCCTGTAGAATTCAACCAACCAGTTGATAACTTTGAAAATCCTGAAGTGTTTCCAGTTAAGTGTTTCCATATGCGTCAGATGTTCAGCCAACGGTCCGTGGGCGTGACGTCTGAGGTGGAGACTACGGTTATCCCAGCTAACAAAAATATATTCTAAGAATGTTTTGCAATCTTTCCCATTTACTGCAGGTATGGAAAATGTATTTATGAATGTAATCTGAATGCCCAGCTTAGTTCTGTGAACTTTAAAGGGGATGATAAACAGGGCAACTTTTTGAGCAATTTTGCATTTCGTATCCAGAAATTTGTTGCCCATTCTCAATGGGAAATTGCCCAAGCAACATCACTCAAAAAGTTGCCCCGTGTATCATACATTATGGGATGTTACTTTTGAGTTTTCAGTAGAACATTTAAAAAATTTAAAACATTTAGAACAAAAAAAACCAAAACTTATTATTATGAGAAAGTGCAATGTGCAATATGGCGGAATAAGTCCCACCTTCTAAATAAGAGCCAATCGCTAACCAGTAAAGTCATCGCGTCACTGCAGGCCGTTAGAAGCTCCGGTTCCTATAGAAACAGTCAGACACGCTTCTTAGACAAAGATGCACACTTAGGATTGCGCATTAGTTTGATCCAGCCTTTTTTTTGTTCTCATGATTAAAGTGTTTAGGAACAAAATTTATGACACGGTAGTTGTCAGATTTCATTGGTGATTTCAAATATGAAATTCAATCGAAAGCTTGGCAAACAGCTTTGGAGAATTTCATGTTTCCCCATTCAAAGAGATAGAAGATGCACTTGCATGCCTGAGAGGCGTTTCAAAGATGGCCGCCAAGTGAAATGACTTGTCCTATAGGGACTTTGTTGAAGAACAGATAACTGAATGAACATTCTTGAACGTTATTGGAAGAATATTCGCTCATAATTGCCTTGTTATGACCCGTTCACACCAAAGACGATAACTATTGCCAAACGATAAAGATATGGTTTAACAATCGTTCTAACTGCAAAAGAATAGCAGTGTTCACACCACAACTATAACGAACAGCACAGAGAAACGATATCGTTTGAATCACTTTTAAAATGATTTGCTTTCCAGCTAATGAAAAATAAAAACACCGGCAGCCAATTAGAATCCCTCCTGCTTTAAAGAGCGGCAAACGACAAAACTCGTGCAAGCTTAAAGGGTTAGTTCACCCAAAAATGAAAATTCTGTCATTAATTACTCACTCCCATGCCGTTCCACACCCGTAAGAGCTTCATTCATCTTCAGAACACAAATTAAGATATTTTTGATGAAATCCAATGACATTTCCTCTCTCAAGATCCATTAATGTACTAAAAACATATTTAAATCAGTTCATGTGAGTACAGTGGTTCAATATTAATATTATAAAGAGACGAGAATATTTTTGGTGCACCAAAAAAAAAACAAAATGATGACTTATTTAGTGATGGCCGGTTTTAAAAACACTGCTTCTGGAAGCTTCGGAGCGTTACGAATCTTTTGTGTCGAATCATGATTCGGATCGCGTGTCAAACCACCAAACTACTGAAATCACGTGACTTTGGCGCTCCGAACCGCCGATTCGACACAAAAGATTCATAACGCTCCAAATCTTCCTGAAGCAGTGTTTTGAAATCGGCCATCACTATATAAGTTTTTTTGGAGCACCAAAAATATTCTCGTGGCTTTATAATATTAATATTGAACCACTGTACTCAAATGAACTGATTTAAATATGTTTTTAGTACATTAATGGATTCTGAGAGAGGAAATGTCATTGCTGGCTATGCAGGCCTCACCGAGCCATCGGATTTCATCAAAAATATCTTAATTTTTTTTAGTTCTGAAGATGAACGAAGCACGGGTGTGGAACGACATGAGGGTGAGTAATAAATTGAATTATTTTTATTTTTGGGTGAACTAACCCTTTGATCAACAGAAGAATCGTGCGCTGGTTTGGACGCTAAAAATTGTAAAATTGAATTAATACAGCGAGAGTTTTAGTTTAACATTTGATTATTCATATTCTGTAGTCGTCTATTTAGTTATATAGTTATTTAACTGAGATTCTGCATCATTTTGTTTTGAGATCATTGTGTTATAATTGTTGTTTCTCGACATTGCTGAAGTGATTCCCGCAGTGTTTGGTCCGGTGTCTGAGCTCCTCTGCAAAGGGTTTTCTTGCGCGCTCATGTTTTATGCATGCGCGCCCACGCGAACCATCTGAATTTCTAAAGCGCCTCTAGTCATCTTAGCAACACACCCACTAAATGACACAGAACCTTCTTCAGCGTTCATCATCAACGTCATCAGCATCTTCCCTCCTCTTCATCATCATCATCATCATCTCATTTATTACCACAATATCGACAAAGTGCGACCCTGCAAAGTTAAACATTCACGTGTTTTCAATCATCTAGCAAACTAGTGTCGTATTGTTTGATAAATGCTTTTAGAAAAACATATGCTTTCAGTGGTAGTCGTGGTGGGGGTAATTTAAACAAACGAATCAAGTAATTATATACAAACATCTCAGTAAAAATGAAGTGTGATGCATTTCAAAAACTAGTAAACAAACACATTCATAACTGAAATAGATGAGCAACTATTAATTTCCAGGGAAATGCTCAGAACACACACACACACACACACACACGTGATTTGTTTTGTCATGAGATGACTCCATTTGCATGCATGTTTCTCAAAACACAAAAAAAAATCACCTCACTGATATATTATTGACACTGCAGCGACATCTACAGGTCACAGCGGATCATTACAGGATTTCTTCGGATGCGCTTCTCAGTTTGACAGACAGACGGCGCTGGCGAGTGCCATTAATGTCCTTTAAACTAAAAGTAAGGATTATTTTTAAGGTGAAATATTGTTGACAGCTCCCAAAATATTTGGTTTGATATATTTTAAAAGTACCAAAACTTAATTTTTAAAATAATTTGTTGAAAGTGACGTGAAGGCCAAGGTCAGTTTTGTATTCTGCATTTTATCCAAGTTAGTCCACACATTAGGAGTAGTGAGTATTGAACACACTCTGCAAACCGTGGACACGCAGTGATTGAGTCAGGTGCCTCAGTCATTTCCTGCCTAACCTTCGGGTTTACCGTCTGACCTTTAGGACACGACTGCTCCCTATGACAACTCATTGAAAGGTGAAGTAGGCTCATTAGTAGGCTGAGCCAATTACTGGTGCAAGGCAGAAAAATCTTTATATTCCATTTATTTTCTACTTTTATAGCACAAGAGATGCTTTTCAGTTTTGTAGCTTATTGTGATCAGCCCTACAATATACGACCTCTGCATTCTGTTTACTGCTGAATACAGTAGAGGCTTTACTGTACCAACCACAGGTAGACCAAATTAGGTGGAACAAACTAATTTGCACTGCTGTCTGACTGTCGTGTTACGTCTGTCGGCATAAAATGACTTGGTCGTTACCATTAAAAATGTTCGTTTAAATGCAATGTGTGGATTTTACACCATTTAGCAAAAATATTTTATGACTACACCTACCCTTAGTGATTTATAGTGCACTTTGAGCACATGCTGGGAGCGAACTCACGATTGCGTATTGTTATACATCTCACCTGTATTTTAGAATCATCCACTTGTGATCTGATCAACCAAAACACATCTTAAAGGATTTGCTCACTTTCCAATTAATTTCCTGATAATTTACTCCCCCCATGTAAATCAAAGATGTTCATGTCTTTCTTCAGTCGAAAAGAAATTAAGGTCGATGAAAATGTTCCAGAATTTCTCTCCATATAGTGGACTTCAATGGAGCCCAAACAGTTGAAGGTCAAAATTACAGTTTACAGCAATCCCAGATGAGAAATAAGGGTCTCATCTAGAGAAACCAATGCTTTGAAGCTGCAATGAAACAGATTGACCATCAACCCTTTGGGCTCCATTGAAGTCCACTATAATGGAGAAATCATGTAGTGTTTATCAAAAACCTTAAATTTCAACAAAAGACATGAACCTCTTAGATGACATGGGGATGAGTAAATTCAGGAAATTAAAAAAAAAAAGTCAAGAAATATCCTTCAGTCAGAAATCCATACCAAAAGACACCAGTATAGTTTCACGTTTCATGCAGTTTATTAAAACTAAATTGACTCAACCAGGTTAACTTCAAGACCATCTCTAGTGGGCAAACTGTGGTGAAGTCAGTGTCTCTTCCTGTAGAAGAAATGGGAGGATGAGGGGTATTTTGTGAATTCTGAAGTCAGTTTACAGCAGTCACTTTTCCTAGCACAGCTTTGTACACAGGAGCCAGAAGAGGGATGGCACACCTACAGTGGATGAACAAACAGAGGGGGAAAGGGTCAAGCCATAGACTACTATTTAAAAAAAAATAAATAATAATAAATATATATATCTAATATGGAGTTCAGTTAAGGAGCATACAGTAACGGTCATCCTGGTAAGGGCATCTGAAAGGCAATATGTCAGTCAGAAATTCCTTACAGCACACTAGATGGATAAAGACTGACATTACTCACCCATCAACCAGAAGGTCCCACTGGGGTAGACTGAGTGGACTGGGGGTTGAGGTCGCCCAGCGGCATCCAAGCATCAGGACAATGTTGGGGTCAGTCCTCTCCAAAATGCGCACCTCAACATACACAGGCTCCCGCAGGACTTTTGTGACTGGATAATCAGAATCACTGTAGTAGGATGTGTACGCCTCGTCCCCTGTGGAAGAACACTGGTGTTAAATCAGAAACTGCTGCAACCTGGAGTTTCAGAAAGGATTTAGGCATACTTGAGACACTTACCTTCTGCACAGCCTTTGGTGACACATTGACCATTTGCCAGTCTAAGCTCCACCCTGAGGGGTCCAGGAGCAGCTACTGGTGGAGGAACAGTACTGACCTCCACAACCAGAGCTTCCACAGAAGTACCAGAGTACCTACACTGGAAGAGAAGCCTGGGGCAACAAACCGGGAGTTTGTAACATTTCTCAGAATGAGAAGCAAGAGTATAGGTCACCTACTCAAAATGACTGTCCCTTGTGATGGAGCCAAGTGGTCCAATCCCCACTTCATATGAGGAGGTCATCCTGTTTTCGTACACCACATATCCACTGTCCTCCTGCAAACAGTAACACTATTAGCATCCAGTCCATTTCAAGCCATGCAGAAACTCCACAAGCAGCTACTCACCATCATGCTCGTGCCACACGCAGTGACAGGGAACTGGTATATAGCAAAGGAAGGTGTGGATCCCACAGGACTGCAAGGTGGATCATTTCCACCAAGAAGACGGACTGAATCCAGGCTCAGGTGAGGCAGAGTAACATCTCTAGCCACCACTACCACAAACTGACCATCTCTTATACACTGGACAGTCACTGGAACAAGAGCAGGTTAACTGAGGATCAGTTTAACATGAACACCTTTACATTGACTCACTCTTACCTGCCTTCCCATAGTAACACTGCTGTCCGTTAAAGCAGCAGTTGATAGCTTCACACTCAGCACCACTGATACCAGGTGGTCCACATTGGATCTGCTCATAATCAGCTACAGCACATTTGTCAAGGGGCTCTGCCTGCACCACTGGCTGCTTAGGCTGAAACTGTTGAGAAAACTGATTACTAGCTTGTTGAAGTTGAGGAAACTGTTGACTAGCTTGTTGTTGAGCTGCCTGTTGAAACCGCTAATCAGTTTGCTGGAACATCAGCGATTAAGGATTCTGGGGCAGATTACTCCATTGTGGAACAGCATGACAGAAAACACAAACCCAAAATACCAGAAACTGAACAACACACCAACTTCCTGCCATTGTTCAAATGCTAGTCACACTGTTGAGATGCTGCCCTTTGGTCTTTTTGTACTCTACAGATTTTGGCTAATTAACGATAATCCCTCCCACTTCATTAACAATTATGATTCTCCAGACTTGCATGAGTGTGATTTTATGAAATTGGGTGATTCCATTGGTTCCTAAAACACAATTTTCATTGTTTTTCCATCCTTAATGCCAAGTTCCGACTGCACGATTTTAGCCCCGATTTTGGCTCGCTGACAGGTTTTGAGAAATCGTTGACAAATGCCTGAAATCACAGGCAAATCGGTGCTCGTTCACGCGTGTGACAATCACGCAGTGTGAATGAGCAAAGCAAAGTCGCCGACACCCGTGAGATATTTGGCATGCTAAATATCTGGACCTGTCGGCGATTCAAAATCCTGCTGTGTGAAAAGTGTTCTGACTGAAAACTACATCGCGATGACTGACAGCCAATGAGAGAGCAAGATACAGAGCAGCGGGGAGTTCGGGGAGGAGTTATAGACCAAAATATCAGCAAGCATGGCTTCATTCACATTCACAATTCTATAATACAGAAGCAAAGCACAAACATTTGCTTGACCATCCGCAACAGCAGCACATTGAAAAGTTATGTATTTAGCTCCAACTGTCGTTGCAGAACGCACAATTCTTGTTCTTCGCGTCTCCCAAAACATTTCCTCCTCCATTTTCTTCTTTTCTTTGTATTGTTTTCGCTGCAAATCAGCGCACAGGCAATTCGTATATTTCAAGCTTCATGCGGGCTACTATTTTTAATAATAATCCCACTGTGTGTCTCAATCAGCTCCCTAGTTCAGTAGTCAGGGCACTGATCAGGTTATCATCCACATTTACTTTCATTATGTACTGATTCACTACCTACTAGGGAGCTGATTGAGACGCAGGGCCAGTCTCACGCGAGAACTCTGGTCTTGCGCATGTTGTTTCCTTGTCATGTCTCGCATGTGTTTGGTTGTGAAACGTAGTTTGCGTGTCAGACAGAGTTGTCGGCGATTCTTCCTATTGTAAAGTCACGCAGTGTGAAACCTTCTGTCGCCGATCCATCAATGACGGATCCACAGATCTGTGTTTTGTTTAAATGGAGATAACTAACAACTAACTTTTCAAAAAATTGCACTTTGAAACCCATTTTCAGGCCTCAAATGATGCTGTCATGTAAATGAATGGCCAAAACACATACATTTTCCGTTGTTAGTTAAAAAGGTGTTGTGTAAATGGCCCCTAAAATGTTTTGAGCTTGTCCACTTTCAACCACTTCCAGGCCCCGTTTACACCCACATGGTTATTTTGAAAAACTGAGACATTTCCCTTCGTTTGCACCCTTCGTTTACACGCAAATGGAGAATTCGCTTCTGAAAACGAGTCTTTTTGAAAATCTTCGTTTGCACGTTTGCATGTAAACTGAGACAAATGGGTGTTTAAGCAACCAACATCACAGTATGCGCCAGAGCTCGCACCTATGTCAAAAGTGAAATAAATATTGAATATTGAGCTATACTTAAGGATAAATTACTGTATTTTATAATGCATAATTTAATAATAGAGCAGCTATGGCTGAGACAGGCTTACAATATCATTGTATCATTATTCCATTTGTAAAACTTTTGAATCAGTCTGAATTTACAGGCCCATTGCCATGAGATCTGTGTTTCAAAGAAAAAAACTCCAGAATTGCTAAAACTATTATGTTCAGTTAATGAAGGATAAAGGCTGAAAAAATAATAGTATATTATTCTGAAATCGGCTCAATATGTGCTTTTATGTATGTTCAATAAGGGTGGAAAAACAAGGAAATTTGAATCTTAAGGACCAACGGAATCATCAGTTTCGTTAGGCTTGTTTGAGATGAGCGAATTCTGCGCAGAACCGATCAACGGTGATCACCGCGAGATGCATGCCGGTTAGAAATGTCAAGTCAAGTCAAGTCAAATTTATTTATATAGCGCTTTTACAATTGGTAATTGTTTCAAAGCAGCTTTACATATTAGAAGCACAGAAAAAAAAAAGTGGTTAAAACTGTACAAACAAGCGTGGTAATATGTAACATATACAAGATGGTGCTACATTAAGCCAATGTCGGCTGACTTCCAGGGGTGGAAAAAAACCCCTAGGAGAAAAACCCAGCGTGCTAGCACTGGGAAAAAAGTCCTAGGAGGGAAAAAAACCCTTGGAAGATATATATATGTAAATGTGTCCGAGGGTGGTCCGCCTTGCTCTGATGTCATGCTGACGTGTGTTAAAAAACCTCTCACGAGGGCGAGGCGGACGTGTCGGGTTCTGCAGTCGAGCGCAGTTGCTCTCCACCGACTGCGCTGACTAAAAGCATGATGGGAAACGACTTGATGACGACACAGGATAAAGCTTATTGGTTTAAACAACCGTGATGTATTGATCTCTTTTAAAATGTTTGATTTTAAAACACTAATACACTAATAAAATACCATGATTTTATGTGTATAAATTATGTGTGAATATTCCAAAAGTCTCTGACAGTGTGATCTCTCTATGGGTTATGTGATTGTTAACATATTTATAAAAAATATATAAAAACATGTCTTTAATTAAAATAAAACTGACTGATACACACATCCTTCGAATGGAAATAAATATCAAGTTCTTTGGGTGTATTGTTCATTATGTTTGTTTTCATATAAAAGCAACAGAACGTAATTTACATCCAGTTGATCAGCAACACAGCGCACAAGTGTGAAACCCGCGATATCCGCCTTAATCTCGCAGGTGTCTGATGCACTACGAGAACGGAGAATTGTCCGTCTTGCCTGCACTTTTTTCACTCCTCCCCTCACTGCAGCCACCTACTCTCGGTTGAACTTCAGGCGACACAAGGCGCATCTCAAACAAGCCTATAAACTCCCACTAAAGCAAGTCTGGAGAATCATAATTGTTAATGAAGTGGGAGGGATTATTGTTAATTAGCCAAAATCTGTAGAGTACAAAAAGACCAAAAGGCAGTGTCTTAACAGTGTGACTAGCTGTTGAACAATGGCAGGAAATTGGGGTGTTGTTCAGTCTCTGCTACTTTGTGTGTGGTTTTGTGCTTTCTGTCATGCTGTTCCACAGTTGAGTAATCTGCCCCAGAATCCTCAAGCTCTGATGTTCCAGCAAACTGGCCAGAGGTTTCAACAGCCAGCTCAACAACAAGCTAATCAGTTTCCTCAGCAGTTTCAACAGGCTGCTCAACAAGCTAGTCTGTTTTCTCAACAGCTTCAACAAGCTAGTCAACAGTCTCCTCAGCGGTTTCAACAGGCAGTTCAGCAACAAGCTAGTAATCAGTTTTCTCAGCAGTTTCAGCCTAAGCAGCCAGTGGTGCAGGCAGAGCCCCTTGACAAATGTGCTGTAGCTGATTATGAGCAGATCCAATGTGGCCCACCTGGTATCAGTGGTGCTGAGTGTGACGCTATCAACTGCTGCTTTAACGGACAGCAGTGTTACTATGGGAAGGCAGGTAAGAGTGAGTCAATGTAAAGGTGTTCATGTTAAACTGATCCTCAGTTAACCTGCTCTTGTTCCTTGTTCCAGTGACTGTCCAGTGTATAAGAGATGGTCAGTTTGTGGTAGTGGTGGCTAGAGATGTTACTATGCCTCACCTGAGCCTGGATTCAGTCCGTCTTCTTGGTGGAAATGATCCACCTTGCAGTCCTGTGGGATCCACACCTTCCTTTGCTATATACCAGTTCCCCGTCACTGCGTGTGGCACGAGCATGATGGTGAGTAGCTGCTTGTGGTGGTTCTGCATGGCTTGAAATGCACTGTATACCAATAGTGTTACTGTTTGCAGGAGGACAGTGGATATGTGGTGTATGAAAACAGGATGACCTCCTCATATGAAGTGGGGATTGGACCACTTGGTTCCATCACAAGGGACAGTCATTTTGAGTAGGTGATGTGTGCTCTAGCATATTTCTTAATTCATGACATGCTACAAGCTCACTGTCTGTTGTCCAGGCTTCTCTTCCAGTGTAGGTACTCTGGTACTTCTGTGGAAGCTCTGGTTGTGGAGGTCAATACCGTTCCTCCACCTCCACCAGTAGCTGCTCCTGGACCCCTCAGGGTGGAGCTTAGACTGGCAAATGGTCAATGTGTCACCAAAGGCTGTGCAGAAGGTAAGTGTCCCAAGTATGCCTAAATCCTTTCGGAAACACAAGGTTGTCGCAGTTTCTGGTTTAACACCAGTGTTCTTCCTCAGGGGACGAGGCGTACACATCCTACTACAGTGATGCTGATTATCCAGTCACAAAAGTCCTGCGGGAGCCTGTGTATGTTGAGGTGCGCATTTTGGAGAGGACTGACCCCAACATTGTCCTGATGCTGGGACACTGCTGGGCGACATCAACCGCCAGTCCACTCAGTCTACCCCAGTGGGACCTTCTGGTTGATGGGTGAGTATGGCCAGTCTTTATCCTTCTAGTGAGCTATAAGGAATTTCTGACTGCCTCTTTGCTTTTCAGATGCCCTTACCAGGATGACCGTTACCTGACCACATTGGTTCCAGTGGCTGGGTCTTCTGGTCTTCAGTTCCCAACCCACTACAAGCGCTTTGTTGTGAAGATGTTTACATTTGTGGATCCATCATCACTGGCTCCTCTGCAGGAAACCGTATGCTCCAGCCTTACCTGACTCTTAACAATCCCTTTTTTATAGTGAATTCTATGGCTTAACCCTTTCCCTCTGTTAGATCTTCATCCACTGTAGTACAGCAGTGTGCCATCCCTCTTCTGGCTCATGTGTGCAAAGCTGCAGTAGGAAAAGTGAGTCCTTGCTGTAAACTGACTTCAGGAACCATGGGAATTCTCTAACTTCTCCTCATGCACCTACCATTTTCTGTTACAGGAAGAGACACGCACATCAAGACCATCTCCAGTGAGCAAACTGTGGTTTCTAGTGGAGAAGTTAACCTGGTCATGTGAATTTGGTTTTAATAAACTGCATGAAACACTATTAGTGTCTTGGTGTTTTGTTTTTGGTGTGACCCTGAGTTCCATTTTTGTGTAATCTGAGGTGCTTGACTTGAACCAAATAAGCCAAGCTCCTTCCCAGGCCATTTAACCATTTGCCAAACTCCAGTTAACCTGGGCCCCCATTCTTCATGTTCCATATACTTTTTTTTTTTTTTTTTTTTAAAACCTGTGACTTTGGACTACAATAACTGCATTGATTCTCAAACATGCCCAAGTCTTTCTAAGGTCACTTGATGGAATGCTGTAGTATGGTGAAGCTGCACTCCCAGAATTCAAACCACCTGTCTGCAAATCAGAAGTAAATTTGGGGCTGAAATGTGCAACTCAAGTGTCAAAGGCCCATGCTACATCTGCTGTCACTATCAAAGGTATTTCCTCCAGCCACCTGGTGGTTTGATCCACCATAGTATGAGAGTGAGTAAACCCCTGGGAGGGTGGCAGTGGACCCACCAGGTTGACATTAACATGGTCAAAATGTTGCTCTAGTACCTCAAATTTTCAGTGTTGCCTTGACCTGTCTTTGCACTTTAGCCTGCTGACATGCTACACAAGCTGAAACCCAGGTTCAAACATCCTCCTCCTATCCATGCCACACAAATTTTAAATAGACCAGTTTCTGCAGAGCTTTCCACCAAGAGTGACAAACCTCGGCATTGTTGAAAACAGTTCGCCATCACTGGACGAGGGTGGCCTCTGGAGACATCAACCTTCAGCGTAACTCCTGCCTCTTTAAAGTGGACATCTGCTATTTGCTATTTTCAAACTTGAGACAGCCGTTCTGTATGCCTGTACCTCGGGATCAGAGTACTGGTCAGCTGCTAAATGAACAAAGTCCATACCCAAGTGCACTGCTTGCACTGTGGCCCTGGAAAGGCAATCTGCCACTGTGTTGCTTTTTCCTTCAATGTGCTTGATTTTCAAGGATCTTGATCTTACAGTGTGCACAGGATATTAAATCAGCTATGGCTGAAACAGGCTTACAATATCATTGTAACATTATCATGTGTTAAACTCTGGAGTCAGTCTGAATTTACAGGCTGTTGCCATGGGAACTCCAAGACGTGTTTCAAAGAAAAAATCCAGAATTGTCAAAATGTCAACTGTTGTATACAGCTAATGAAAGATAAAACAAAGGCTGGATTTAAAATGGCAGTTATAGTACTAGTACATTATTCTGAATTCAGCTCACTATGTGCTTTTATGTATGTTCAATAAGCATGGAAAAACAAGGAAATTTGAATCTTAGGCCATGTCCACACTAATACGTTTTCGTTTGAAGACGTATATTTTTCTCTCTGTTTTGGCCTTCCATCCACACTGAGACGGCGTTTTAAGTCAACCAAAACATAGCTTTTGGAAAACGCTCTCCAAAGCGGATAAATTTGAAAATGCCATCTTCGCGTCGTAGTGTGGACTGTGAAAATGGAGGCTTTTGAATACGATGACGCATTTTTAGTCATGTGATGCAGTCATATGACCAATTCAGCCTAGACACATCTCCCAGTCTACATTCTTGCTTGCTTTGGCCACTTTATACTCCTGTGTTACTCGCAGCAACAACTCCATCACACTGTCGGTCCATTTAAAAAACTCAATGCCTTTCCTCGACATTGCCTCAAAGTTTCAAAGAGTCAGAAAGTAAATAAACGGCTAGCGGGAATGACGCAGGTCGAAGCTTTACTCATGCGCAGTAGGGGGATGTAAGCGTTTTCATACGTTTCAGTGTGGATGAGCAACTTTTGGAAAACGTTTGAAAATGATAGTGTGGACACGGAGCGTTTTTAGACGAAAACTCAGTTTTCAAATATATCCGGATTAGTGTAGACGTAGCCTTAAGGACCAATGCAATCACCCAGTTGCATAAACTCCCACTCATGCAAGTCTGGAGAACCATGACTGTTAATGAAGTGGGAGGGATTATTGTTAATTAGCCAAAATCTGCAAAGTACAAAAAGACCAAAAGGCAGTGTCTCAACAGTGTGACTAGCTGTTGAACAATGGCAGGAAATTGGGGTGTTGTTCAGTCTCTGCTACTTTGTGTGTGGTTCTGTGCTTTCTGTCATGCTGTTCCACAGTTGAGTAATCTGCCCCAGAATCCTCAAGCTCTGATGTTCCAGCAAACTGGCCAGAGGTATAAACAGCCAGCTCAACAACAAGCTAGTCAGTTTCCTCAGCGGTTTCACCAGGCAGTTCAGCAACAAGCTAGTCAACAGTTTCAACAGGCAGCTCAACAACAAGCTAGTCCGTTTCCTCAACAGCTTCAACAAGCTAGTCAACAGTCTCCTCAGCGGTTTCAACAGGCAGTTCAACAACAAGCTAGTCCATTTCCTCAACAGCTTCAACAAGCTAGTCAACAGTCCCCTCAGCGGTTTCAACAGGCAGTTCAACAAGCTAGTCCGTTTCCTCAACAGCTTCAAGCTGGTCAACCGTCTCAGCAGTTTCAACAGGCAGTTCAGCAACAAGCTAGTCAACAGTTTCAACAGGCAGCTCAACAACAAGCTAGTCCGTTTCCTCAACAGCTTCAACAAGCTAGTCAACAGTCTCCTCAGCGGTTTCAACAGGCAGCTCAACAACAAGCTAGTCCGTTTCCTCAACAGCTTCAACAAGCTAGTCAACAGTCTCCTCAGCGGTTTCAACAGGCAGTTCAACAACAAGCTAGTCCATTTCCTCAACAGCTTCAACAAGCTAGTCAACAGTCCCCTCAGCGGTTTCAACAGGCAGTTCAACAAGCTAGTCCGTTTCCTCAACAGCTTCAAGCTGGTCAACCGTCTCAGCAGTTTCAACAGGCAGTTCAGCAACAAGCTAGTAATCAGTTTTCTCAGCAGTTTCAGCCTAAGCAGCCAGTGGTGCAGGCAGAGCCCCTTGACAAATGTGCTGTAGCTGATTATGAGCTGATCCAATGTGGACCACCTGGTATCAGTGGTGCTGAGTGTGAAGCTATCAACTGCTGTTTTAACGGACAGCAGTGTTACTATGGGAAAGCAGGTAAGGGTGTTGAGTCATTGTAAAGGTGTTCACGCTAAATTCATCCTCAGTGTTAACCTGTCCTTGTTCCAGTGACTGTCCAGTGTATAAGAGATGGTCAGTTTGTGGTAGTGGTGGCTAGAGATGTTACTCTGCCTCGATTGAGCCTGGATTCAGTCCGTCTTCTTGGTGGAAACGATCCACCTTGCAGTCCTGTGGGATCCACACCTTCCTTTGCTATATACCAGTTCCCCGTCACTGCGTGTGGCACGAGCATGATGGTGAGTAGCTGCTTGTGGTGGTTCTGCATGGCTTGAAATGCACTGTATACCAATAGTGTTACTGTTTGCAGGAGGACAGTGGATATGTGGTGTATGAAAACAGGATGACCTCCTCATATGAAGTGGGGATTGGACCACTTGGTTCCATCACAAGGGACAGTCATTTTGAGTAGGTGATGTGTGCTCTAGCATATTTCTTAATTCATGACATGCTACAAGCTCACTGTCTGTTGTCCAGGCTTCTCTTCCAGTGTAGGTACTCTGGTACTTCTGTGGAAGCTCTGGTTGTGGAGGTCAATACCGTTCCTCCACCTCCACCAGTAGCTGCTCCTGGACCCCTCAGGGTGGAGCTTAGACTGGCAAATGGTCAATGTGTCACCAAAGGCTGTGCAGAAGGTAAGTGTCCCAAGTATGCCTAAATCCTTTCGGAAACACAAGGTTGTCGCAGTTTCTGGTTTAACACCAGTATTCTTCCACAGGGGACGAGGCGTACACATCCTACTACAGTGATGCTGATTATCCAGTCACAAAAGTCCTGCGGGAGCCTGTGTATGTTGAGGTGCGCATTTTGGAGAGGACTGACCCCAACATTGTCCTGATGCTGGGACACTGCTGGGCGACATCAACCGCCAGTCCACTCAGTCTACCCCAGTGGGACCTTCTGGTTGATGGGTGAGTATGGCCAGTCTTTATCCTTCTAGTGAGCTATAAGGAATTTCTGACTGCCTCTTTGCTTTTCAGATGCCCTTACCAGGATGACCGTTACCTGACCACATTGGTTCCAGTGGCTGGGTCTTCTGGTCTTCAGTTCCCAACCCACTACAAGCGCTTTGTTGTGAAGATGTTTACATTTGTGGATCCATCATCACTGGCTCCTCTGCAGGAAACCGTATGCTCCAGCCTTACCTGACTCTTAACAATCCCTTTTTTATAGTGCATTCTATGGCTTAACCCTTTCCCTCTGTTAGATCTTCATCCACTGTAGTACAGCAGTGTGCCATCCCTCTTCTGGCTCATGTGTGCAAAGCTGCAGTAGGAAAAGTGAGTCCTTGCTGTAAACTGACTTCAGGAACCATGAGAATTCTCTAAATGCCCCTCATGCACCTACCATTTTCTGTTACAGGAAGAGAGACTTCCATCAAGACCATCTCCAGTGAGCAAACTGTGGTTTCTAGTGGAGAAGTTAACCTGGTCATGTGAATTTGGTTTAAATAAACTGCATGAAACACTATTAGTATCTTGTTTTTTTTTTTTTTTTTTTTTTTTTTTTTTTTTGTGGTTTGTGACCCTGAGTTCCATTTTTGCTTTAGCAAGGCTTTGTAATCTGCGGTGCTTAACTTGAACCAAATAAGCCAAGCTTCTTCCCAGGCCATTTAACAATTTGCCAAACTCCAGTTAACCTGGGCCCCCATTCTTCATGTTCAATATACTTTTTTTTTTTTTTTTTTTAAACCTGACTTTGGACTAGAATAACTGCATTGATTCTCAAACATGCCCAAGTCTTTCTAAGGTCACTTGATGGAATGCTGTAGTATGGTGAATCTGCACTCCCAGAATTCAAACCACCTCCATCTGCAAATCAGAAGTAAATTGGGGGCTGAAATGTGCAACTGGAGTGTTGATAAAGGCCCATGCTACATCTGCTGTTGTCACTATCAATGGTACTCCCTCCAGCCACCTGGTGGTTTGATCCATCATAGTATGAGAGTGAGTAAACCCCTGGGAGGGTGGCCGTGGACCCACCAGGTTGACATTAACATGGTCAAAATGTTGCACTTTAGTCTGCTCACATGTTACATAAGCTGAAACCCAGGTTCAAACATTCTCCTCCTATCCATGCCACACAAACTTTAGAGACCAGTTTCTGCAAAGCTTTCCACCCAGGGTGTGACAAACCTTGGCATTGTTAAACAGTTTGCCATCACTGGACGCGGGTGGCCTCTGGAGCCATCAACCATCAGCGTAACTCCTGCCTCTTTAAATTAAACATCTGCTATTTTCAAACTTCAGACAGCCCTTCTGTATGCCTGTACCTCGGGATCAGAGTACTGGTCAGCTGCTAAATGAACAAAGTCCATACCCAAGTGCACAGCTTGCACTGTGGCCCTGGAAAGGCAATCTGCCATTGTTGCTTTTTCCTTCAATGTGCTTGATTTTCAAGGATCTTGATCTTAGTGTGCACAGGATATTAAATCAGCTATGGCTGAGACAGGCTTACAGTATCATTGTAACATTATCTCATGTGTTAAACTCTGGAGTCAGTTTGAATTTACAGGCTGTTGCCATGGGAACTCCAAGACGTGTTTCAAAGAAAAAACAATCCAGAATTGTCAAAATGTCAACTGTTGTATACAGCTAATGAAAGATAAAACAAAGGCTGGATTTAGAATGGCAGTTATAGTACTAGTACATTATTCTGAATTCAGTTCAATATGTGCTTTTATGTATGTACAATAAGGGTGGAAAAACAAGGAAAATTGAATCTTAAGGAGCAATGGAATCACTCAGTTGCATAAACTCCCACTCATGCAAGTCTGGAGAATCATGACTGTTAATGAAGTGGGAGGGATTATTGTTAATTAGCCAAAATCTGTAGAGTACAAAAAGACCAAAAGGCAGTGTCTCAACAGTGTGACTAGCTGTTGAACAATGGCAGGAAATTGGGGTGTTGTTCAGTCTCTGCTACTTTGTGTGTGGTTTTGTGCTTTCTGTCATGCTGTTCCACAGTTGAGTAATCTGCCCCAGAATCCTCAATCTCTGGTGTTCCAGCAAACTGGCCAGAGGTTTAAACAGCCAGCTCAACAACAAGCTAGTCAGTTTCCTCAGCGGTTTCACCAGGCAGTTCAGCAACAAGCTAGTCAACAGTTTCAACAGGCAGCTCAACAACAAGCTAGTCCGTTTCCTCAACGGCTTTAACAAGCTAGTCAACAGTCTCCTCAGCGGTTTCAACAGACAGTTCAGCAACAAGCTAGTAATCAGTTTTCTCAGCAGTCTCCACCTAAGCAGCCAGTGGTGCAGGCAGAGCCCCTTGACAAATGTGCTGTAGCTGATTATGAGCTGATCCAATGTGGACCACCTGGTATCAGTGGTGCTGAGTGTGACGCTATCAACTGCTGCTTTAACGGACAGCAGTGTTACTATGGGAAGGCAGGTAAGACTGAGTCAGTGTAAAGGTGTTCATGTTAAACTGATCCTCAGCATTAATTTGCTCTTGTTCCTTGTTCCAGTGACTGTCCAGTGTATAAGAGATGGTCAGTTTGTGGTAGTGGTGGCTAGAGATGTTACTCTGCCTCGATTGAGCCTGGATTCAGTCCGTCTCCTTGGTGGAAATGATCCACCTTGCAGTCCTGTGGGATCCACACCTTCCTTTGCTATATACCAGTTCCCTGTCACTGCGTGTGGCACGAGCATGATGGTGAGTAGCTGCTTGTGGTGGTTCTGCATGGCTTGAAATGGATTGGATACCAATAGTGCTACTATCTGCAGGAGGACAGTGGATACGTGGTTTATGAAAACAGGATGACCTCCTCGTATGAAGTGGGAATTGGACCACTTGGTTCCATCACAAGGGACAGTCATTTTGAGTAGGTGATGTGTGCTTTAGCATATTTCTTAATCCATGACAAATGCTACAAGCTCACTGTCTGTTGTCCAGGCTTCTCTTCCAGTGTAGGTACTCTGGTACTTCTGTGGAAGCTCTGGTTGTGGAGGTCAGTACTGTTCCTCCACCTCCACCAGTAGCTGCTCCTGGACCCCTCAGGGTGGAGCTTAGACTGGCAAATGGTCAATGTGTCACCAAAGGCTGTGCAGAAGGTGAGTGTCCCAAGTATGCCTAAATCCTTTCTGAAACTCTAGGTTGCAGCAGTTTCTGGTTAAACGCCAGTATTCTTCCACAGGGGATGAGGCGTACACATCCTACTACAGTGATGCTGATTATCCAGTCACAAAAGTCCTGCGGGAGCCTATGTATGTTGAGGTGCGCATTTTGGAGAGGACTGACCCCAACATTGTCCTGATGCTCGGACATTGCTGGGCAACCTCAACCACCAGTCTACCCCAGTGGGACCTTCTGGTTGATGGGTGAGTATGGTCAGTCTTTATCCATCTAGTGTGCTGGAAGGCATTTCTGACTGACATATTGCCTTTCAGGTGCCCTTACCAGGATGACCGTTACCTGACCACATTGGTTCCAGTGGCTGGATCATCTGGTCTTAAGTTCCCAACCCACTACAAGCGCTTTGTTGTCAAGATGTTCACATTTGTGGATCCGCCATCACTGGCTCCTCTGCAGGAAACTGTGTGCTCCAATCTGTCTTCAACTCTTAATTTTTTTTTTTTTTTTTTAAATCTAATGTCTTAACCTTTCCCTCTGTTAGATCTTCATCCACTGTAGTACAGCGGTGTGCCATCCCTCTTCCGGTTCCTGTGAGCAAAGCTGCACTAGGAAAAGTGCGTGGGTTTTTTTTTTTTTTTTGCTGTGAACTGACATTTGGAACAAAAATTGTCTAACTTCCCCTCATGCGAATACCATTTCTTTTACAGGAAGGGACACGCACATCAAGACCATCTCTAGTGGGCAAACTGTGGTTTCTAGTGGAGAAGTTAACCTGGTTGAGTCAATATAGTGGTTTTAATAAATTGCATGAAACACTATTTGTGTCTATGGTATTGATTTCTGAATGGAGTATGATCTTTCATGACTCTTCAATTTGCTTGACTCACACAAAACCAGAGTTGATTCCATGTGGTTATGCATTCTAAACTAACAAAACAATCCCAGCTTCTGCCTGAGTCATTTAATTCAACTAAGCCAAACTCAAGTTAACCTGGGCCCCCATTCATTGTGTTCCACATGGTATCAACTTGAGGGTTTACTTTTGACTGCCACTTGTTAGCAATTTTTTGTAATGCTCTTTTGAAGCCCCCCAGTCAGTACAAGTACAGCATGTCTGTAATTAGTATCAACCTGCATTAATTGTCCTTTTATCTGAATATTTGGATCTGTGATTGACTAAACCTTGCATGTATGGCAGGTCAGTAGTTGGAGACCTTACTTTGTAAAGGGACTTTGTGTATGCATTCTTTTGGAGCACTTGCACCAAATGCACATGCCTGTAGACTAAACATGTAATGCGCATGTCATCATGGTTTCCACAGCATTTTGGAGGCCTGAAAATGGGTTTCAAAGTATATTTGAAAAGGTTAGTTCTCCACATAAACAAAAGAGCTATCATTTAAATGAATGGAAAAAATGCATGTTTTCTGTTTTTAATTGAAAAGGTGTGTAAATGGCCCCTAAAATGTTTTGAGCATGTCCACTTTTGACCACTTCCAGAAGTAGTCAATTTTTTTTTAAATGGATTACTTTCATAGTGTAGATGCTCTTGTCCTGTGTTTGAACAGCCACAGAAGACTGCCTACTGACCAAGTGTGTAAACATGACAAGTGCACTAGCCAGATAGGATTTCAAATTTGAGGTATATTATCACATCAATTGCAGGACTAGCCTGCACCCTGCTGCATAAAATATTGGGCTATACTTAAGGATTTTGATTTTGCAGAGTGTGCTGAATGCAGGAAAAGTCTTTATTGTATAAATTACTGTATTTTATAATGCATAATTTAATAGAGCAGCTATGGTTGAGACAGGCTTACAATATCATCCTAACATTACCCTATTTGTTAAACTTTAGAATCAGTCTGAATTTACAGGCCCATTGCCATGAGATCTCCAAGATGTTTCAAAGAAAAAAACTCCAGAATTGCTAAAACTATTATGTTCAGTTAATGAAGGATAAAGGCTGAATTTAGAATGGCAAAAATAATATATTATTCTGAATTCAGCTCACTATGTGCTTTTATGTATGTTCAATGAGGATGGAAAAACAAGGAAATTTGAATCTTAAGGACCAATGCAATCACCCAGTTGCATAAACTCCCACTCATGCAAGTCTGGAGAATCATGACTGTTATTGAAGTGGGAGGGATTATTGTTAATTAGCCAAAATCTGCAGAGTACAAAAAGACCAAAGGGCAGTGTCCCAACAGTGTGACTAGCTGTTGAACAATGGCAGGAAATTGGGGTGTTGTTCAGTCTCTGCTACTTTGTGTGTGGTTTTGTGCTTTCTGTCATGCTGTTCCACAGTTGAGTAATCTGCCCCAGAATCCTCAAGCTCTGATGTTGCAGCATACTGGCCAGCGGTTTCAACAGCCAGCTCAACAACAAGCTAGTCAACCGCAAGCTAGCCAACGGTTTCAACAGCCAGCTCAACAAGCTAGTCAACCATCTCCTCAGCGGTTTCAACAGGCAGTTCAGCAACAAGCTAGTCAACCGTTTCAACAGGCAGCTCAACAAGCTAGTCAACCATCTCCTCAGCGGTTTCAACAGGCAGTTCAACAAGCTAGTCAGTTTCCTCAACAGCTTCAACAAGCTAGTCAACAGTCTCCTCAGCGGTTTCAACAGGCAGTTCAGCAACAAGCTAGTAATCAGTTTTCTCAACAGTTTCAGCCTAAGCAACCAGTGGTGCAGGCAGAGCCCCTTGACAAATGTGCTGTAGCTGATTATGAGCAGATCCAATGTGGACCACCTGGTATCAGTGGTGCTGAGTGTGAAGCTATCAACTGCTGCTTTAACGGACAGCAGTGTTACTATGGGAAGGCAGGTAAGATTGAGTCAATGTAAAGGTGTTCATGTTTAAACTAATCCTCAGTGTTAACCTGTCCTTGTTCCAGTGACTGTCCAGTGTATAAGAGATGGTCAGTTTGTGGTAGTGGTGGCTAGAGATGTTACTCTGCCTCGATTGAGCCTGGATTCAGTCCGTCTCCTCGGTGGAAATGATCCACCTTGCAGTCCTGTGGGATCCACACCTTCCTTTGCTATATACCAGTTCCCCGTCACTGCGTGTGGCACGAGCATGATGGTGAGTAGCTGCTTGTGGTGGTTCTGCATGGCTTGAAATGCACTGTATACCAATAGTGTTACTGTTTGCAGGAGGACAGTGGATATGTGGTGTATGAAAACAGGATGACTTCCTCATATGAAGTGGGGATTGGACCACTTGGTTCCATCACAAGGGACAGTCATTTTGAGTAGGTGATGTGTGCTTTAGCATATTTCTTAATCCATGACAAATGCTACAAGCTCACTGTCTGTTGTCCAGGCTTCTCTTCCAGTGTAGGTACTCTGGTACTTCTGTGGAAGCTCTGGTTGTGGAGGTCAATACCGTTCCTCCACCTCCACCAGTAGCTGCTCCTGGACCCCTCAGGGTGGAGCTTAGACTGGCAAATGGTCAATGTGTCACCAAAGGCTGTGCAGAAGGTAAGTGTCCCAAGTATGCCTAAAGCCTTTCTGAAACTCCAGGTTGCAGCAGTTTCTGGTTTAACACCAGTATTCTTCCTCAGGGGACGAGGCGTACACATCCTACTACAGTGATGCTGATTATCCAGTCACAAAAGTCCTGCGGGAGCCTGTGTATGTTGAGGTGCGCATTTTGGAGAGGACTGACCCCAACATTGTCCTGATGCTGGGACATTGCTGGGCGACATCAACTGCCAGTCCACTCAGTCTACCCCAGTGGGACCTTCTGGTTGATGGGTGAGTATGGCCAGTCTTTATCCTTCTAGTGAGCTATAAAGAATTTCTGACTGCCTCTTTGCCTTTCAGATGCCCTTACCAGGATGACCGTTACCTGACCACACTGGTTCCAGTGGCTGGATCTTCTGGTCTTCAGTTCCCAACCCACTACAAGCGCTTTGTTGTGAAGATGTTTACATTTGTGGATCCATCATCACTGGCTCCTCTGCAGGAAACCGTATGCTCCAGCCTTACCTGACTCTTAACAATCCCTTTTTATAGTGAATTCTATGGTTTAACACTTTCCCTCTGTTAGATCTTCATCCACTGTAGTACAACAGTGTGCCATCCCTCTTCTGGCTCCTGTGAGCAAAGCTGCAGTAGGAAAAGTGAGTCCTTGCTGTAAGGAACTGTGAGAATTGTCTCTAAATGCCTCTCATGCACCTACCATTTCTCTTACAGGAAGAGATGCACACATCAAGTCCATCTCCAGTGAGCAAACTGTGGTTTCTAGTGGTGAAGTTAACTTGGTCATGTGAACTTGGTGGTTTTAATAAACCGCATGAAATACTATTAGTGTCGTGTGGTTTTTTTTTTTTTTTTTTTTTTTTGGACATGGTCACACCAAACCAGAGTTCCATTTGCTTTAGCAAGGCTATGTGATCTGAGGTGCTTAACTTGAACCAAATAAGCCAAGCTTCTTCCCAGGCCACTTAATCTGTTTGCCAGACTCCAGTTAACCTGGGCCCCCATTCTTGTTCCATATGCTATCAAATTAAGGGTTATTAAACTTTGTCTGCTTTGTTGTTAACTGTGCCTTTTGGACTACAATAACTAGGCATTGATTCTCAAACATGCCCAAGTCTTTCTAAGGTCACTTGATGGAATAGTGAAGATATACTCCCAGAATCCAAACCACCTCCGTCTGCAAATCAGAAGTAAATTTGGGGCAGAAATGTGCAACTCAAGTGTCAAAGGCCCATGCTATATCTGCTGTTGTCATTTATCAAAGGTACTCCCTCAGCCACCTGGTGGTTTGATCCACCATAGTCTGAAGGTGATTAAACCCATGGGAGAACAGCAGTGGAGCCACCAGGTCCATGTTAACATGGTCAAAACATTGCTCTGGTACCTCAAATTTTCAGTGTTGCCTTGACCTGTCTTTGCACTTTAGCCCGCTGACATACTACACAAGCTGAAACCCAGGTTCGAACATCCTCCTCCTATCCATGCCACGCAGACTTTAAAGAGACCAGTTTCTGCAAAGCTTTTCACCCAGGGTGTGACAAACCTCGGCATTGTTGAAAACTGTTCACCTCCACTGCACAAGTACCACTGGACTAGGGTGGCCTCTGGAGACCTCAACCATCAATGTAACTCCTGCCTCTTTAAAGTGGACATCTGCTATTTGCTATTTTCAAACTTGAGACAGCCGTTCTGTATGCCTGTACCTCGGGATCAGAGTACTGGTCAGCTGCTAAATGAACAAAGTCCATACCCAAGTGCACTGCTTGCATTGTGGCCCTGGAAAGGCAATCTGCCACTGTGTTCCTTTTTCCTTCAATGTGCTTGATTTTCAATGATCTTGATCTTACAGTGTGCACAGGATATTAAATCAGCTATGGCTGAAACAGGCGTACAATATCATTGTAACATTATCTCATGTGTTAAACTCTGGAGTCAGTCTGAATTTACAGGCTGTTGCCATGGGAACTCCAAGACGTGTTTCAAAGAAAAAATCCAGAATTGTCAAAATGTCAACTGTTGTATACAGCTAATGAAAGATAAAACAAAGGCTGGATTTAGAATGGCAGTTATAGTACTAGTACATTATTCTGAATTCAGTTCAATATGAGCTTTTATGTATGTTCAATAAGGGTGGAAAAACAAGGAAATTTGAGCCTTAAAGACCAATGGAATCACCCAGTTGCATAAACTCCCACTCATGCAAGTCTGGAGAATCATAATTGTTAATGAAGTGGGAGGGATTATTGTTAATTAGCCAAAATCTGCAGAGTACAAAAGGACCAAAGGGCAGCATCTTAACAGTGTGACTAGCTGTTGAACAATGGCAGGATGTTGGTGTGCTGTTCAGTTTCTGGTACTTTGGGTTTGTGCTTTCTGTCATGCTGTTCCACAGTTGAGTAATCTGCCCCAGAATTCTCAAGCTCTGATGTTCCAGCAAACTGGCCAGCGGTTTCAACAGCCAGCTCAACAACAAGCTAGTAATCAGTTTTCTCCGCAGTTCCAGCCTAAGCAGCCAGTGGTGCAGGCAGAGCCCCTTGACAAATGTGCTGTAGCTGATTATGAGCAGATCCAATGTGGACCACCTGGTATCAGTGGTGCTGAGTGTGAAGCTATCAACTGCTGTTTTAACGGACAGCAGTGTTACTATGGGAAGGCAGGTAAGAGTGAGTCAATGTAAAGGTGTTCATGTTAAACTGATCCTCAGTTAACCTGCTCTTGTTCCAGTGACTGTCCAGTGTATAAGAGATGGTCAGTTTGTGGTAGTGGTGGCAAGAGATGTTACTCTGCCTCGATTGAGCCTGGATTCAATCCGTCTCCTTGATGGAAATGATCCACCTTGCAGTCCTGTGGGATCCACACCTTCCTTTGCTATATACCAGTTCCCTGTCACTGCATGTGGCACGAGCATGATGGTGAGTAGCTGCTTGTGGAGTTTCTGCATGGCTTGAAATGGACTGGATGCTAATAGTGTTACTGTTTGCAGGAGGACAGTGGATATGTGGTGTATGAGAACAGGATGATCTCCTCGTATGAAGTGGGGATTGGACCACTTGGCTCCATCACAAGGGACAGCTATTTTGAGTAGGTGACCTATACTCTTGCTTTTCATTCTCTGAGAAATGTTACAAACTCCCGGTTTGTTGCCCCAGGCTTCTCTTCCAGTGTAGGTACTCTGGTACTTCTGTGGAAGCTCTGGTTGTGGAGGTCAACAACGTTCCTCCACCTCAACCAGTAGCTGCTCCTGGACCCCTCAGGGTGGAGCTTAGACTGGCAAATGGTCAATGTGTCACCAAAGGCTGTGCAGAAGGTAAGCGTCTGTCCCAAGTATGCCTAAGTCCTTTCAGAAACTCCAAGTTGCAGTTTCTGGTTTAACACCAGTATTCTTCCTCAGGGGACGAGGCATACACATCCTACTACAGTGATGCTGATTATCCAGTCACGAAAGTCCTGCGGGAGCCTGTGTATGTTGAGGTGCGCATTTTGGAGAGGACTGACCCCAACATTGTCCTGATGCTGGGACGCTGCTGGGTGACATCAACCCCCAGTCCACTCAGTCTACCCCAGTGGGACCTTCTGGTTGATGGGTGAGTATGGCCAGTCTTTATCAATCTAGTGAGCTATAAGGAATTTCTGACTGACTCTTTGCTCTTCAGATGCCCTTACCAGGATGACCGTTACCTGACCACATTGATTCCAGTGGCTGGATCATCTGGTCTTCAATTCCCAACCCACTACAAGCGCTTTGTTGTGAAGATGTTTACATTTGTGGATCCAGCATCACTGGCTCCTCTGCAGGAAACTGTATGCTCTGAAGCCTTGCCTGAACTCTTAATATTAGTCATTTCATAGTGAATTCTATGGCTTGACCCTTTCTCCCCTCTGTTAGATCTTCATCCACTGTAGTACAGCGGTGTGCCATCCATCTTCTGGCTCATGTGAGCAAAGCTGCACTAGGAAAAGTGAGTGCTTGCTGTAAACTGACTTCAGTAACACTAAGAATTTGGTATCTAAATGCCCCTCATGCTTCTACTGCTTTTACAGGAAGAGACGTTGACTTCAAGACCATCTCTAATGGACAAACTGTGGTTTCTAGTAGGGAAGTTAACCTGGTCATGTGAATTTAGTGGTTTTAATAAAGTGCATGAAACACAATATTGGTGTCTATGGTATTGATATGGTATTCTGGCTGGAGTAGGTTCTTTCATGACTGTTCTTGGTTTGCTTTATATGGTCACACTAAACCAGAGTTTATTTATTTTTTTTTTTTTTTTTGCTGTTGCAAGGTCATGCATTTTGACTGAGGTGCTTTGACTGAAACTCCTGGCATCTGACCCACTAAGGGTGCAGTGGTGTAACTTTATTTATGAAGGGAATGTGTCCAGAAAAGTTCCTATACCAGTATGTGCAAGTCATTTTACACCAGACTGCTTTGCACATGAGGGTCAGACAGGATTTGTGCACAAGTGGATTCCCAAAGATGGACTGTCAACTGTTCATGGTCAAATCTATTGTGATGTTTGCAAATTGTCTTTCTGAATGTTTTGTTAGCACGTTGCTAACATGCTGTTAAATGTGGCTAGTTACAATTGTTTCTTACTGTATTCAGAGATCAGAGTCATGTTCTATTTTAATATAACCTGAAGACACTTGCAGTCTGTATAATAAATGCATCTTCATTCTTGAGCCTCTCCAACAGTAGCTTTAGCCACTATCCATGCAGCACACTATCAAATTCATGTTGGCAAACATCCACAAAATACATACCATAAATGATCTATGCTGCATCACAAACGGTTTGTAATGATCCAGTTTGAGTTATATTTGCTGTGTGAGCTTCTCCTGTATTTATCCCTCGGTGTATAGAGTGCCTCAGGGATGATGCATTTTTGTAGGCAAAACCCAGAAGCGAGTTAGCATTTTAGGACTTCTGGTTCCAACGCCGTCAAGTCTATGGGTTTTTTTGCTAAATCGCCTGAAATGAGGTCTGTGGTTAACAAAGCCTCTAAATACTTTCACGTTTTGATCTATGACATAAAACACACCAGTTATAACCCACTTGTGATTTTTTTTTTTAAAATTTTATTTTTATTTTTACTTTTACTGCGTCTTAAAATCGGCAGTTGCTAACAAATTGCCAAAAGGGACTACTTCCTTTGGCAGGGACTTTAGACGTCATCATAACAAACAGGACATTTGGACAGCATTTCTCATGAAGAAGTGGATAAGTATTCATACACAGCGCAGATCATAATCAAAGAGCATGTTTGTAAATAAAGTTTTTTTTTAAATACAGTTTGAGGAAGCTTGGTGGTGACGACGTTGATCCGCGACCATGGTGTGCTGTAGTCCGTTTATAGCCTACTGTTAGCCTTTTGTATCTGACGACTTTATTTAGGCTTCAAAATCTATAAATGTTGTGTTAACTTGTAAAGATTATCTTGATAGACAAAACGTGTAAGTGTCATAACCCTTTGTTAAACACAGAGCTTATTTTCTGCTCTTTTCCTAAAGTCTATGGGATAAATGCATAGGCTTTCAACCGAGGGAACCCGTGCGCCGCTAACTTCCGGGTTGGCCTACAAAAACGTGTCATCCCTGGGGCACTGGAATTGGGAGCTTGGGGGCGGGGAGCAGAAGCTCATTTGCATTTAAAGGTACACATACCTCATTTTCCTCCCGGCTGTTGTCAGACTCCTTGTGCATACAAAAATCTCACTGGATTATTAGAATTAATCGCAAATGTAAACTGATATTTGCTACTGACACACTACAGCAAAAGATATAACTGGCTTAAATGTTTTTGTGTGTGTGTGTGTGTGAAAAAATGAAATACTAATGTGCCTAAGACTATATATCTTTGCCTTTGTTTTGATAATGTTTTCAATCTTTTCTGTTGGCATTGCAGAACTTCCAGCTTGTGATGCACCATTTCCTGTGATTATGACTGTTTTGTAAGTACATTTATGCATTAATTTGACGTTTAAACGATTGTGTAAATGCACATGAATGTACAAATATATCTATTTCTGTCCCCAAATTCCACTTATGAATGGACAGTCAGAACCTTAAACATTAGTTTTTATTAATTCAAGCAAACTGTTACAGTAAACAGTTACATACGTTACACGGTATACAGTATTTTAAATCATGTTTAATCTTTGTTTCTGAATCTCTTTTTTCCATTTGGAACATAGAAACAGCGAATGCTGGAGAAATGCAGGCAAAAGTAGTAACAGCACAATACATTCAACTCATCAACATTTATACAAATCATAAGGCCTAAGAAAGAGGAACAAACGTTCAGTCCGAACACGGACAGACGATGAACTGTAACCGTTTCATTTCATCTCTTGCACATAAAGATTATATGCAGGTCACTCAAAGTCTATTTTGTAATGTCTGTTCTCATGTTTTGGCAAATAATTATTATTGTTTTTTTGTTTGTTTAAAAACTGAGAAATGCAATAAATTACAATTTATAGACCCCAGAAAAAGGCCACACATGTTTTTTTTTTGTTTGTTTTTTACCTTTATGGGAAGGTGTCAATATTTTGATGGATGAATATCATGAATGTTCAGGTCATATTTAACCCCCAAAAGACATTTCTAATAAGAAAATTAAGGAACACACACATTCACACACACATATATATATATAATGTACTTTTAATATAATTTTTTTTTTAATATAACTTATCATGACTGTAATGCAAAACAAAATTTTGAATCGTCATGAAAATAATATCACAATGCAAAAACCAAAATTTGTTTCATTTTCTTAATGCAAAATTTAATTTCTTATTTATTTTTCTTGTTTGTGATTGGTCGTGGTGTGAAATATGACCTGAACAAGAGATTTTATTCCTTCCTGACACCTTAATAAAATCATTCCTTCATTTTTTTCCTTTAACTTTGTCCATCACAACCGCACAATGACATCAAACATCACATCTTTGAAATGGAAGAACAGTTTTGATGATATATAAAGTATAATAAGCATCCGTCACATTCTGATATGAAACCTTTGATCCATGAGACGTTCCTGTCGTGACCAGAAGAGGTCGCTGCCATCCGTCTCGCGCTGAACAATAACCACAAAAGAACCAGTTTTGTTGATCATATTGAGAATTAAAGACAGACAAATTCGAATGAAAGAAGTATGACAGATAAAAAAACCCTCCAACATTGTTATTTTCGTTCATCAATTGCACAACAAGTGGAACATGTGGATAAAAAACATTAAAGCAAAGCATTCTGGGAACATCAAACACAGCCGTCTGCAGTCCTGATGTTTCCTGAATTGAACTACGACTGATCAGAGAGTGTTTATGGGAAACCCTTATTAGGAGAGGAAGGTTAACTGAGATTTCATGTGCCGTTTTTATGCCTCCTTCCTGAAGTCTGTGTTTCTCTCTCATTCCATCCAGTCGACCTCGTCAAACTCGGAGTCGTCCTCGGAGTCGCTGTACTCCACAGCGATGCGGCGGGACAGGATGGTGGCCACGTCGTTCCCCACGCGCTCGTGTTTGGCCTCTTGTTCTCGCTGCTCCTCCACCTTCCTCAGCTGGATCCCTGAGAGACACAAAACTCCTTGTTCTCATATAAGATCTTCTTTTTCTCTCACAATCTCAGTTTCAACACTGCTACCTGTTAATGACTGATGCATCTACTTTTTTAAAATACATTTATACATTTTGGGTTATGCTAATTTATTAGTTTCATTTATTTATTATACTATTTTTTAATTATATTTTTAATTACATTAATGCATTGCATTTATATTTTTATTAATTATACATTTTAATTGTTAATTTATAAGTTGCACTTATTGCATTCATATTTTTTTATTAATTATATATTAATTTACTAATTTCAATTATTATATTTATAGTTTTATTAATTATATTTTAATGATGTTAATTAATTAATTGTATTCATTTATTAAACATAATATCTTTTTACATAATTTAATTATATTATTTATTAGTTAATAAAGTTATTTATTATATTCATAAATATTTTAAATTATATTTTAATTATATTAATGTATTACTTGCATTTATTTATTGCATTTATATTTTTATTAATTATATATTTTAATTGTTCATTTGTAAGTTGCACTTATTGCATAACTTTTATTAATTATATTTTTAAATTATATATTAATATCATTTATTTATCTATACATTTATTAACTACATTTTAATATCAATTTATTAATTGCATTTATTTATTGCATTAATAATTTGATTATATATGTACATTTATTTATTAATTGTATTTCTTGCATTCATATTTTCTATTACTTATATATTTTAATTATAATAATTTATTAATATCATGTATTCATTATTTTCATATTTTTATTTATTATATATTGTATTTATATTAATGCATTACTTGCATTTATTTATTGCATTTATATTTTTATTAATTATATATTAATTTACAAATTTTATTATTATATCTATCATTTTATTAATTATATTTTAACAATATTAATTTATTAATTGCATTTGTAATTTGATTATATATGTACATTTATTAATTATATTAATAATATATAAATATATATTTTAATTATACTAATTTAATAATTTAATTATATTTTTATTTAATATATTAATTATATTAATACATTAATTGTATTTCTTTATTGCATTTATATTTTTATTAATTATATTTTTAATTATATAGTAATTTACTCATTTCATGTATTTGTTATATTTATAATTTTATTAATTATATTTTAATATTAATTTATTAATTGCATATATTTATTGCATTGATATTTTTATAAACTGTATATATTTTTAATTATTATATAGATATAATTTATTAATTTCATATTTTTATTTTTTATATATTTTTAATTCATTAATTGCATTTTTTATTGCATTGCCACATTAAAAAATCCTAAGGTTGTAATCTAAATTAAAATTAAAAGGTTTGGAGCGGTTTATTAATAATCAATTTCTGAATATGCAATTTAGTCCGATTGAAAACCATAACCATAACTCCTCCTACCTTTACGGATGGCCTCCAATAGAACGCTGCGGGCGTCGCTGATTGGCGGCAGGTTGGAGGGATACCGCTTGACCTCATGACCCGAGTGAGTGGGTGGCGACGAAACCGCTCCTGATGGGAAGGAAGGCATGGAGGGCGGGCCTGAGGATGTGCAGGGGGAGGAGCTTCTGTTTCCTGGGAGGGGCAGAGGAGGAGGAGGGGGAGGCGGCGGCAAAACCGCTCCATCGCCGCCTGTAGGCAGAGCCTTGTCCTGCTGTCCGCGGGCGGGAGATGAGTGTAGGGGCGGAGCCACCGGAGGGGGGGCGGGGTGAAGGACACCCGGGGCGATCTGGAGGGGGGCAGGGGGAGGGGGGATGGCCGGAGGCTGCTGGGAAGGTAAAGGAGGGATTGGAGGTGGGGCTGAACCTCGCATTCTTGAACCTGATTGGCTGACTGGCAGAGGAGGAGGGGGAGGTGGTAAAGGGGGAGGGGCTGGGGGTGGGGCATTCGAGTTGAGGAAGACGGGCGTACGAGCCGGAGACTGCGTGACGCTGTCGGAGAAACCTGAGCTGGAGCTGGAAGACAGAAAGACGGAGATGTAAGTTCTGATCCAAACCCTTGTCAAAATCATGTCATGATGCAAATATTACATATTTTTATGCTTGTTTTGCTATTAGAGTAACATATTGTTAGTTTGCAAATAGGCATGTGACGGTATCAAATTTTCATGTTGCGATTATTTGCGGAAGCTTTTATCACGGTATACGGTATTATCACGATATTGAAATAAGTTGCAAAAAAATTTTTTTGTTAATATTAGTTAAGAAATTCAACTGATCATTGTTAGTTTTATCTCAGGTCCATTAAATAAGTTATTTTGATTTTGTAAAGTTATTAAACAGTAACTAAGAAATTAACATTAACTAAGAATAATATAATTTAATGCTTTAAAAGTATTTTTCATTGTCAGTTTGGTAATAGTGAATTAACATTTTAAGTTTTACTGAACAATAACAAATAATCAGAACATTTTTAATCATTAGGGCATGTTGTAGTCCAGATTAAAATATAAAAATGTTTAAGTTTGAAAATAAATAGCCTATTAAGTCTTTAAGTATTCAGTGTTTGGTGCTGTGATGAACAACATTGAGATTACAAAAAAATGAATGTCTGTTTGAAGCATTTTAAAAACTTCACTAGCGCAGCTGCTTTGTTTGCGGGGTTTCCGGGGTAACCGCTGCATTTCTGCTGTTCCATCAGCGCGTCTCCTTCATTCATTCCGCAATTTTAAACGGTTGATGGGAAAAGTATTCTTAAATGAATTATAAAAATCTTAATAATTGGTAATAAATGATTATTTACGGTATTTTTAAGTGCCCACGATAACAATATTGTGCATATTACCGAATATCGGCACATGTCTATTTGCAAATGTCGTAACTTCTTCCTGAGTCTCTCCATCAGTGTCGACTCCGGTTTTAACAATGTAAGGGTGAACACTTTCGTCATTTTGGCTGCGTGAGATTCTCCAGAATTGTTGTTGTTGAGCTGTTAAAGCTCCGCCCTCTTCTGGAAAGGGGGCGGGGAGCAGCAGCTCATTTGCATTTAAAGGGACACACAAAAAAACGGCATGTTTTTGCTCACACCCAAATAGGGGCAAATTTGACAAGCTATAATAAATGATCTGTGGGGGATTTTGAGCTGAAACTTCACAGACACATTCTGGAGACACCAGAGACTGATATTACATCGTGTGAAAGGGGCATTATAGGACCCTTTTTAAAAACGATGTTGAAATAATGCATGCTGAAGCACAGACCATCGATTAACAACATCAGAGCTCACAGTTGGACTGCCTTTAAAGGTTTATAAGTTATCGCTTCAATCAATTCCCCTATGGAGAAAATGAATGGGGTTTTTGCTGTACAGCTAGTGTTGAAACAGAGCGATAGAGTTTCGCTGTTCAGCTGTTTAAATGTTGCTCCTTGATTACATTATTGATTTCTACACATCTTCCTGACACCGACACCATGTTTGTTTATGAGTCTCTACAATAACATTGAGTGAATCTGAACCTTCGGCAGAAGTGCAGAGACTCTCCGTGAGCAATTATAACAGCACATGATCCGTCCTATAGACCACAAACACAGAGAGAGAGGCACTGACCCACACAGGGAGAGGTGCATTGTGGGTGAACGCTCACAGGACATAGGCTGAACAATGATCTGAGCTCAACACACAACGCCGCACTGGAAATGAAGCTCTAGGTTTTTTCTTTAGTGTTTATTGCTGCAGAGGACATCATGCAATTCGCTAAATTACAAAGATTAATCTCTAAATTACTCCTCTTTAAAGCACCATCACTGCCAAACGCTTTTTAGAAATGTATAAATTATTTAAATTAATTTATTATAAATAGCCTGAATAATGAGACATTACTGATTCTCTACATAAATAAACCTTTTTTTATTTATTTATTTTAATTTTTTTATTTAATTACATTTATTTAAGTAGTCTGAATAATTAAGACATTAATAATTAATAATTAGACAGTCTCTATATGAACCATTTTTAATTTAAGAAAATATTTTTTAAATATAAATTAAATAGCCTTAATAATGAGAGATTGATTCTCTAAATGAACCTTTTTTTTTTACATTTTAATATTATTTATTTTAATATATTTCTTTAAATAAATTCATGTAAATAATTTGAATAATTAGACATTATTGAGTCTCTATATGAATCATTTTTACTTTGAGAAATTATTTATTTATTTATTTATTTTAATGTATTTATTTAAATAAATTTATTTAAATAGTTTGAATAATGAGACATTTGTGAGTGTCTGTATGAACCATTTTTTCTTTGATAATATTATTTATTTTAATGTATTTATTTAAATAGTTTGAATAATGAGACATTAATAATTAATAATTAGACAGTCTCTATATGAACCATTTTTTCTTTAAGAAATTATTTTTATTTATTTATTTTAATGTATTTATTTAAATAAACTTTTTAAATAGCCTGAATAATGAGACATTATTGATTCTTTATATGAACCTTTTTTTTGAGAAACTGTATTTTAAATTTTTTTATGTTATTTATTTAAATACATTTATAAATTATTTATTTTAACGTATTTATTTAAATAATTTTATTTAAACAGCATTAATAATGACATTTTTAATTTAATTTATTTATTTAAATAGTTTGAATAATGAGACATTATCGAGTCTCATATGAACCATTTTTCTTTGAGAAATTATTTTAATTTTATTTTTTAATATGTTTATTTAAATAAATTTATTCAAATAGTCTGAATAATGAGACATTATTGATTCTCTATATGAACCATTTTAAGGAGAAATTTTTATTTATTTCTTTAAATGCATTCATTTAAACAGGCTGAACAATGATCTGAGCTGAATGTTGTGCCTCAAAACGTCTCGCTAGGTTTTTCTTTGATGTTTATTTTACTCTTAATATTTAAAATCTTGTATTTATATTATTGTAATCATAAATTATTAAATTATTGCAATCATATTCATCATTCATGGGTTTCAAAATATATTAAAGCTACAGTAAACACTAAAAATAGAAATTATTTTTTATTATAGATCATTGTTATTGTTTTGTATCGTTATTATAGATCATTTAGGTGTGTGTGTTTGATGTGTGTGTGTGTGTGTACCTGATAACGGAGGCTGGTTTGACGTCGGGTGGGTACGTGGGCGGCGGCGGCGGAGGGTCGTGCGGGCGGCCGTACGTTCGCTCTCCCGTACGGCTCAGGAGTTCGTTCATCTGAGAGTACGGCAGCGCGGCCAGAGAGAACGGCCCGTCCAGATGATCGATGTACATTTGCCTGCAGCAGACAGAGACGTTACAATAAACGCTCAGGTTACACATGGAGAGAAGGTCACGGACCAGAACATCCAGAAAAGAGATGTTCATACTAATATTTCAGCAAATCATCTCACACACACACACCTGTGGTCATGGTACGTTGCCGATCCATTCGTGTCTTTGTGTTTGTCTTCCATGTCGTCATCAGCAAGCTCCGCCCCTAACGCCATCTTCTGCCACTCCTTCTTCCGGTCGTGAGGCGCCCGCGGGACTTTCTCGGGGTCATGAGGGCGGTCGATGTTCTTCAGCTGGACAGAGAGAGTGACAGACAGACACACGGACCGTTAGTTCGGTCTCAGCGCAGGTAAATCACACAGAAGCAGGAGCCAATGAAGACTCACACAGAGGGAAAGAGAAAAAGAGAGGTTTATCTGTTGACCGTCAGCATCTGTTCATCCATGTGTTCATATTTCACTCATATTCATGTAATGATCAGAGATATCAGGAGAGATATGAACATTATCACACAAACACACTCAAACTGCCACGAAAGATTTGTGTCAAATCTGTTGCTTTATTCTGTCTAAGATTGAATCTGATGGAAACTGTCAGGAATTGATATTTTACCACAATATTATTTATATTGTTAAACAATGCATAATAAACGTCAGCTCATATTCACTCCTAAAAGCAACAGAAAAAATGTATTATTAATATTAATAATAATAATATTATTTTTTTGTTGTTGTTGTTGCTTTTATGAGCAGATGTTTATTATATATATATATATAATAAACATCTACTCATAAAAGCAACAACAACAAAAAAATGCAAAAAAATAATATTATTATTATTATGTATATTATTATGTATAATAAATGTCTGCTCATATTTCACCCCTAAAAGGGACAGAAAAAAAATATAAAGTAATATAAAATGAACATAAAAATGCTTATTTATATATATAAAAATGCTTATTTATATATATATTTTTATGTTCATTTTATATTACTTTACTTTTTTCTGTCCCTTTTAGGGGTGAAATATGAGCAGACATTTATTATACATTTTTATTATAAACTGTATATATTTGTATGCATGCATGTATATATATATATATATATATATATATATATATATATATATATATATATATATATATATATATATATATATATATTATATATATATATATATATAACCTTTATATCTCTATTTTTTTTCCTGTTTATTATAGGGGTGTAATATGAGGAATTGATATTTTACCACAATATTATATATATTATTAAACAATGCATAATAGATGTCTGCTCATATTTCACTCAAAAAAAGTATTAAAATGAACAAATGCAAAAAATTATAGATTTTTGCATTTTTTCCCATTGATAAAATCATTTAAAAATGCAAAAAATAAAAATATACATTTTATATGAATTATACTTTTTTATTTTATATTTTTTTTCTGTTGCTTTTATGAGTTTTTCTATCTATCTATCTATCTATCTATCTATCTATCTATCTATCTATCTATCTATCTATCTATCTATCTATCTATCTATCTATCTATATAATGCATTTTATTTGAATTTTATATTATTATTTTTTTTTTTCTGTTGTTTTTAGGGGTGAAATATGAGCAGACGTTTATTATGCATGTTCTTTATTATACATTTTGCATGCATATGTGTATATATTATATATACATATATATACATATATATATATATATATATATATATATATATATATATACACATATATATATATATATATATCAGAGGTCGCGTTAACCGAAAATGTTCCGTCATTGACGGAATTTTTTTATCAATGACGGAAAAATCTGAAGGCCGTCCGTCACGGTGACAGATTACACTCAGGGTGTAAATCTACTGTAAATTGTAACTGTAATTCACACCCCTGTTCAGTTGGTGGCGAGTGCGCTCCAATGTAGCCGCAGCACTGGATCCAGAACAAAAAAAAACTGGCAGGAATCTTTTGCTATGCATTTGATACTGATAACGCACAGGCGAGTACCCAGAAGCTACAACTCTCTATCACACCACATTAAAGAGCGCCAAAACGGTATTTATTGCTTGAATTTCTTAATGAAATGGACAGAATTTGAAATCTGAGACTTTTGTTCCATATCAAAAGCAACACAAAGCGTTAAGCCTATTGCGATTTATTGGATGGGAGGCGCACAATGCCCTGTTTAATCATCAACTGAAAACAGCATAGCCTACCAATTGATCGACTATGGTTTACGAATCGATATTGGTCTCATGAATGCGCAAAACAGCAAGGAGACATTTTAATTGTTTATTAATAAAGTAATGTTTTCTGAATCAGTGTCGGCTGCAAAGATGAAGTTGATATTGACTCTCATCATCTATGGATGCGCTAGAGAGAGAATGCACTTCATTCGGTTTAGTCTACATAATCAGAGTAGCCTATTTCTTTTCGTTTTGAATTAATTCGTTTTCGTTAAAGTAGGTATTTAAAGCTTTCTGTAGATATATTTCTCATGTATGTGAGGCAAGCAGCCGCTGAGTTTCGGTTCATTTAGCCTGTAAGACGCGCTCCAGTTCACGCGCCAGTGATCGCGCCCGCGCCTCCATGTCATGATTATATTGTCTGTTATATTTGCTTCTTATTTATTACATCCAGGCAATTGGTTAATGAAACATTGATTAAAATTAAGATACAATTTTTACAAAACGAAATTCACTTTAAAGAAAGGCTTTCTAGAAAATAAAACTTAATGAAGTGTTTAAAATCATGTCTGACATGTCATGTCTCCGGATATACTGCGCATCTCATGATGCATCATGCTGTTAACTTTTCATAATCAAATAGATGAATTTCAAATATAACATAGGACTATTTAAACATAAATATGAAACTATGTTTTCTTTAATGGCTACCAACACATAGCCTATACAACAGTCACGTTACAGAGAAATTTTGCGTGTGAATTACCCGTCATATTAATTTTCATATTTTAATTATAATAACACATTTAATTGCTTTTATTTTTGTTCAAATGTTATAATAACACATTTAATTGCTTTTATTTGTGAACAAAAATAAAAGCAATTAAATGTGTTATTATAATTAAAATATGAAAATTAAAATGACGGGTAGTAATAGATTATGACGGAATTTTTACGACCCTGTCCGTCAAAATGACGGACAATGTTAAAGTCTAACGCAACCTCTGAGATATATATATATATGTACCTATATTTGCATTTTTAAAATTAAATTTGACATTTCTTTCTGTTGATTATATGGGTGAAATATGCGCAGACATTTCCTTGTGAGACTCTACTGAATCATCTGCTCCAGGTTTGTTCTAATTACACACTCAGTCCTGATTCACAGTGAACACTTGATTCAGTCACACACACACACACACACACACACACACACACACACACACACACACACACACTGTGGAAAAGCTCAGAGACAGACAGGAAACAAACAAATCTGGGTGGCTTGAGTTTCTGCATTAGACTTTAGACTGAAAATGTTACGAATCAAGACAGAATTTATGAAAGAAAACAGCCGAACCCATCACACACGCACGCGTCGCCGAGATGTCTGTCAATGTCTGTCAATTTGTGCACATAATTTATAACAGTCGCTGAATTAATGAAAATTAATGCACATTAAATGAATTAATATACATTCAGTTCAATAATTCAATGATCTGGAGTCAGTTATTCCACTTATTTTACAAATACCACATGTACACGTCTTTATATTGTGTTTTCTCAAAGAATTTGTGTTACAGGGTTAAATATAGTAAAATGACACTAAAACTAAAACCACAAAAAATGATTTATAATAGTATAAAACTATAATAGCTGAATTTGTCAGACGTCTCAGCGCCGGCGTGAGGTTTTGTTCCCTGTGCAGGTCAGACAGAAGCAGCTGACAGTGATCATACGGTGGATTGAAGCGTGTTCTCGGCTGGTTCACGTACCTGCACTGGAAGGTCTAAATATTTATAGACCTGATCATACATGTGGGGATCCTGCAACTACAGAACAAAACGACAAAAGAAGAACCAAGGGCACAATTTAACACACAGTAACACAATAGAGTCAAACACAAAGGTTTGTTTTACAAAGAACCGAATTAATGACAGTCGAGAAATATCGAGAAATGAAAAACAAAATATGGATGCACAATATATCTCTGACAGTGTTGGTTAAGATACGAATAGCTCCTAATTACATCTTCACCAGTGTGATTAGATCACTGTACTAATGACTCTCTAAAATGTATTGCATTACTTATTAATTACTTTCTAAATATAAGATATGAAACAGCTCAAATAAATAATATAAAAATGTATAAATTATTCTTGAACTGACCAAGGAGACATTAAAAACATATATGCAATCATTAGACGTTAAATTTTAATACTAAATCCACTATTGTTTTATATAAAATTGTTCTATAGTCTATACAGTATTTAATGCAATTACATCAGAAGTAACTGTGATTAAATTACAGAAAAATTAAGAGCGATGCTTTAATTTACTTTTTCAAGGGAAATTAATTACTTAATAATGCATTATTAATAATGCATACTGGTAGCAGCATTTTTGAAAAATAATAAAAAGTGATCTGAATTGATTGATATTATAAGCAGAAAAGAAGCAAACACACACACACACACACACACACACACACACACACACACACACACACACACACACACACACACACACACACACACACACACACACACACACACACACACACACACACACACACACACACATTAAATAAACATAATTTTTGCAATGCATAAAATAAATGTATTTTATAAAAATAAATATCTTTTTTGTAAAATTATATATTTATTTATAATTAGACTTTAGTTAGACTTTTTGCCTCTTTTCTATTTATAAATATTGTAAATAAATATATAAAATTATATATATATACAATATTTATAAAATCTGTAAATATATATGAAATAAATGTATAAATTTAAATAAATAATTGTAAAAAAATAACAAAAAGCATACTTTCTAAAAACAACAAATACACTTTCAAAAAGCAACTTTCTATTGTTAATATTGTAAATATATATATATATATATATATATATATATATATATATATATATATATATATATATATATATATATATATATATATATATATATATATATATTATAATATATATAGTAAATAAACATAATTTTACAATATATAAAATATATGTATAAATTGAAAAAAAAATATTTATACATTTATTTTTGTAAATTATTGTTATACACTTTTAGACATTTTTGTCTCTTTTCTATTTATAAATATTGTAATAATAATAATAATAATAATAATAATTTTGCAATATATAAAATGTATAAATTAAATAAATAATTGTAAAAAATAACAAAAAGCATACACAAAAATATTTTTTTGGCATCTTTTCTATTGATAATATTGCAAATAAATATATATAAAATAATATTATATATATAGTAAATAAACATAATTTTGCAGTACATAAAAGCATACACTTCTCTTTTCTAATTATACATACAAAATATAACAAAGTATACAAAATCTTTTTGCTTCTTTTCTCCTTTGTT
This sequence comes from Chanodichthys erythropterus, assembly GCF_024489055.1. Taxonomy (NCBI): domain Eukaryota; kingdom Metazoa; phylum Chordata; class Actinopteri; order Cypriniformes; family Xenocyprididae; genus Chanodichthys; species Chanodichthys erythropterus. The sequence goes on from NC_090224.1 coordinate 22,243,396, forward strand.
TCTTTTGAGAATTAAATATGTTTCAGACATTTCTTAGTAAAATAAAAACAATAGCTGATATCAGTATAGTGAAGCGTTCTATATTGGTGCATCCAGAAATCAAAGTGATCAGATCAGTGTGTAAAACAGGAGTGTGATCTGCGTGTGTGACTGTAGCATCAGTCATGCGGCTCTAACTGTCCGCCGTAACGCTTTAAACAGCTGCTCATGCCGTGAAATCATCCTGCTGTCAGAGACACATATCTGAAATGACGTGAACACAAAAGATCTGATGGACAAGCAGATTCAACATCACAGAACAAACCTGTGTGGAAGTATATTTCTCAACATACATTCACGTTATGTGAAGGTGGAGAAGGGGAACATTTAAAATCATATAATGTCCTTATCGATGTGACTGTTTTGGACCCCATTGACTTTCATTGTACAGACAAAAAACTTTGTTTTTATGTTCCACAGAGGAAAGAACGTCATACAGGTTTGAAACTACAAGCGTAAATAAAGACTGAATGCTCCTTTTTGTGAACTGTCCCTTTAAGGTGATTCTCACAGTGTTCTGAGTGCAACGTTAAAAGAACGTTTTCATAAATGTGGAAGCAATGTTCATATAATGTTTAAATCAGTGAATCACTAAACAATAAATTCCTGTGGTGAGTTTAATGACTGTTACTGTCAACAAACAAACACACACTGAGCATTAAGATGACAGTCAATAATAGTACCTAATCTTCAAGCATACAGAATCAATCAATCAAAATGACAAATAAGTCAAGATCAGAAAGTGAACGAAGCCTGATATCAAACCGTCTGTGAGCGTCCGTCCTCCCTGCTCTCTCCTCCCGCCATCACTGCCGCATGTCAGTCATTTACTGAAGCGCTGACATCAGCACTCTGTGTGTGTGTGTGTGTGTGTGTGAGTGTTTGTCTTTTATTCACTCTGACGGTTTAGAAATCCAAGGATCTAAAATATTATTTGATCAATAAATAATGGAAAAATATCTGTTCCATTAACTCATCAAAATAATTTGACCAATTTAAACACTTTTTGAGAAAAAAAATCTTTATGGTAAAAAAAATTCTAAAAATAACAGACAAAAAACTTTATGAAATTTATGCAATTTCAAAAAAGAAAAAAAAAGAAAAAGAAAAATATCTCCCGATTTGTTGTACTTGTTTGTATTTGTCCAAAAATGTTTAAATTTCAACTATAATAATATAGACAGTCACATAATATAATATAATATAATATAATATAATATAATATAATATAATATAATATAATATAATATAATATAATATAATATAATTAATATAATTAATATAATTAATATAATATAATATTATATAATTACTATAATGTAATATAATATAATATAATATAATTTTAGATTTTGTAACGGAATATCGTTTTCATCAGACCTCAGATATGTGATTTATATGTAAACATATAGCGCCTGTTTGATTTTTTTTCCCCGATGCTTTCAGAGATGTGAGCTCCAGGCCGTCAGCGACTGTTCAGAGCTCGTGTACCCGCTGAGAACAGCTTCCTCTCGGCCAGTACTTCAGGTATTTTCTGCTGGCTCGTGTTTAAACATGAGGTATAATTCATTTTGGGTATTTCAAACAGTCTTGGTCTAATACATTTGGCTTAAGGGCTATATTAAGTTTCATAACATTAATTTACTTTACATTGAAATTAAATCCTGTACTAGAGCGCTGCTTTTGTACATTTGACTGAACTGTTTACTTGTGTTTATTTCCTATTTTACTTCTTATACTGTTATAATGGCTATTATTTAAATATTAGTGTTCAGTAAATAATATTTTATATAAATAGCATGCCACATGTTTTGGTATTGAGAGAGTGATTTCAACTTCAGTGAAAGTTACATTAATACACCATTAGATGGCAGCAAAGACTGTCTTTATGAGTGAGTCAGTCAGTCGCAAAGACTTTTATATTGAAATGGACTGAAACAAGGAAACAAGGACATTGTTTTTACTTTAAACAACATCTTATGAGACGCAACTGACAAATGCATTGACTAGCGCGGTCATGGGAAATCCTCTTAAATGTTAAAAGGACAAAGATATCGCTTTCCTCAGCGGACATTTTGTGATCATGAATATAAGATTGACCTGAAGAATATCGGCTAGATGCAGGTAATACACTCACTCTCTCTCTCATAATACTCATTATATTACAGTGAGTTTCAATGAAGCGACTCAACGTTATTATAGTTCTAAAGTGACGTTTTACAATTAGTAATGAGGCTTGGGCTCAACTGTTAAAATGCCAACTTGAGATTTTATCCATGGCAAAAGAGGGTTTTTAAAGACACTCCGTCATTATTTCTTATTTATTTACACATTTGTGCCATCGAACTGTTGTATAAATGCAATATCACACTCATAGCCGTGCGATATGGCTGTATATCAGCATGCTGTGATTACCTACGGCCGAATCACAGTTGTGCTGATATACAGCCATATCGTATGGCTATGAGTGTGATATTGCTAATAAAATAAAATATAATATAATATAATATAATATAATATAATATAATATAATATAATATAATATAATATAATATAATATAATATAATATAATATAATATAATATAATAAAGCAATTAAACATGAGTCGGTGTGAAGCAGCACTTACTGTGAATAGAGCCGCTCTGCTCACATGTAAATGAACACAGTGCCGCGTTTCGCATACATTTATTTCATTAATAAAGATTTGATAATCACACCAAGCCATGTCATGATTTGGATTGATTGTGAAGTCTGACACCTGATGGTTTGTGTCTGTGTAGTCAAACTCTGTGAATCTCTCCTGAAATGCAGCGGTCTGTATATCAACGCATCTATTATTGTCCTCTCACTGAATTCTGAGAGTGTTAAAGATGGCATCGCCATGGTAACGGAGTGTGTGGGGGGGGGGGCCTATCATCACTGGCACTGGATGCCACTAACCAGCTGATGTTAATTGGGTGTGTCTGATTTCAGTTAGACATTTCATGGCACATTTCAGTTCTTAGTTATCAGAATCAGAATAAGAATGATTTCTGAAGGATCATGTGACACTGAAGACTGGAGTAATGATGCTGAAAATTCAGCTTTGATCACAGGAATAAATTACACTTTACTATATATTCACGTAGAAAACAGCGGTTTTAAATTGTAAAAACATTTTACAATTTTACTGTATTTTTGATTAAATAAATGCAACCATTGTGAGCAGAAAACAACAAAAACATTTAAAAAATCTTAATGATTACAAACTTTTGTATCAACTTTGTCTCAGATGCATCTTACTGTCATGCAGTGAGAATATATAGCTTTAAAAATTAATAGCTTGGAAGAATTTAATAAGAGATGTTTGAGTTCATACTGAGTTCATATCATATCTCTGATGTTTGATTGCACACATTATGGCTTCTGAAGCTCTAGAGGAGACACATGTGAGATTACTAGGGTCTTTTTCTCAGCCTCAAATTTCTCCCCTTCCAATGCATCTGAATGAGAAAGTGAGTGTTGTGTTTATTAACGTGTGTATCGCTGCTTTCAAAGCCGCTCAACACGATCCCAGCGGGTGACAGACTCCTGCTGCTCAGAGCTCTTCTGCCATAAGAACCTCACACCGACATAATTCACGGTGTACAGTGTGTGTTCAGTGCAACAGCAAAGAGCTTGTTTACAGTTTAGACAAGACAAGTTGCAATACTGAACAGAACCACATAGAGAAGCTAACAAAAACTCCTAAATCCATTCAGAATTACTAAACACAGCAACAAATTCAGACGTTATCCTGAATGTGTGTGGAAACAACATGAATGTACTGAGCGCATATACACGGTTTGCGCATCAATATAACGGAATGACAGACATCACTCATTATTCAATTTCTGTGTATATATATATATATATATAATCTCCATGGTCCAATTCTGATGTTCACGTGTCCACTGTTGGCACTTTCGGCGGTGGACAGGGGTCAGCATGGGCACTTTGACTAATCTGCAGCTATGCAGCTCCATACGCAACAAACTGTGATGCACTGTGTATTCTGACACCTTTCTATCAGAACCAGCATTAACTTCTGGAGCAATTTGAGCTACAGTAGCTCGTCTGTTGGATCGGACCACACGGGGCAGCCTAATCGCTCCCCACGTGCATCAATGATCCTCGGCCGCCCATGACCTTGTCGCCGGTTCACCACTGTTGCTTCCTTGGACATTTTTGATAGATACTGACCACTGCAGACCGGGAACACCCCAAAAGAGCTGCAGTTTTGGAGATGCTATGACATAGTTTTCTAGCCATCGCAATTTGGTCCTTGTAAAACTCGCTCAAATCCTTACACTTGCCCATTTTTCCTGCATCTAACATCAACTTTGAGGACAAAATGTTCACTTGCTGCCTAATATATCCCACCCACTAACGGGTGCCGTGATGAAGAGATGATCAGTGTTATTTACTTCACCTGTCAGTGCTCATAATGTCATGCCTGATCGGTGTATATATATATATATATATATATATATATATATGGTTAGTTGCTCTCCAGCACGTGTCTGGAGTGTGTGAGCGACTCAAGCTCATCTGACATGCACTTTCAGCAGTTTTCCAGACATCAATCATCCACTCGACTAATGTAATCTAGTTCATCTAATCTAATGCAGCCAATCCCACTTCCACTCCATCTACACACTTAATATGAATGAATGACGGGAAGAAACCTCAGCGCTCTAGACATCAGCTAATCTCATTCTGTGTGTGTGTTTGTGTGTGTGTGTGTGTGTGTGTGTGTGTGTGTGTGTGTGTGTTTGTGTGTGTGTGTGTGTGTGTGTGTGTGTGCGGACACCATCACTGCTCCATCGGTTCGTCTTCTCCTCAGATCACAGATTTCCAGGCCGGAAATGCTTTTAAAACACTTGTTATATGCAAATCTGTGCATATTTAATATGATTATGTATGATCTGCATATTTCAAATGTTTAAAGTAGTCATGCAAAAGAAATTTTGATTTTATGTTTGTTAAAATGTACAAAAATTACATATTTTAACCTGTAGTATCACTATCATATATACACTTTTACCACAGAAACATCAGAGGAGAGACGAGAGAATCTGCTGTCATGCGTAAACTCACAATCTGCTTCTAATTAGCCTGTGATTGACCTGCTGTGTGTGTGTGTGTTGGTCTGTAATCTAAACGCAGTCAGAAAACACCTTATGTAAAGAAAAACAGCTTATTCACATGCATGCTTTACACAAACTCACACGGACATAAAAGCAAGGTGGTTCTAAACCATCTTAACTAGTGCTCTCTTGTCTTTAATGTCCTGTTAAGTCAGTAAAAACACATGTAATTGTCATAGCTCTGAACAAAAAGACATCAAAACATTGACCAATGAGACATTGACCAAAAAGGCATCAAAAAGTTTGGCCTCAAAGCCACACCCATTCTGGTTGTTTAATTTGCATATAGACCACGCCCCCTCATGCTGGCCTGCCCCTTTTACCTTCTGTTTCCGCCTCTCTTTCCTCTTGTCTTCTGTGTCCTGCAGCATTTTCTCTCTCCACAGGTCGAAGAAGTACGACGGGTTGGTGTAGAACTTCAGACCCTCCTTCCCATCATCCCTAGAGACAGATGCAGATCAAGTATGTTGGCACACTATTATTAAGCAAAAGTTAGTATGCAGTATGTATACAGTACAGAGTGTGTATAAATACACAGAGACTACTATTTTTCAGAAATGTGCAGTAAAGAGAATACTAATGGAGTGCCATATCCCACAATGCAATGCATTATAATATATATATATATATATATATATATATATATATATATATATATATATATATATAAAATTGGACACCACTCACTGATTTAAACATGCAACATAGAAATAATGATCTATAATATAATATAATATAATATAATATAATATAATATAATTAGTGCTGTCAAACATTTAATCTCGGTTAATCACATCCAAAATACGTTTTTTACATAATATCTGTGTGTGCTGTGTATAATTATTATGTATATATAAATAGACACACATGCATGTATATAAGAAAAAATATTATATTTATATATAAAATATTTATATTTATACATAGTATAAATTATATAAATGTATATACAGTATATACTTGCAAATATTTCTTGAATATATACGTAGTATGTGTGTATTTATATACATAATAATTATACAATCGTTTGAAAGCACTAATATAATATAATATAATATAATATAATATAATATAATATAATATAATATAATATAATATAATTTAAACATGCAACATAGTTGTACTTTCCCCCCTTATTTTATTTCTTGCTTGACACATTTTTAGTGTCAATGTTGGTTTTGTAGAAATTGTTTCCTAATTGTGTGTTTTAAGCCATTTCAGTGCAAATACATAAATATTGAGATATATACTGAAAGCTGCCAAAAGACAGAAAAATATTTAGATTCATTTGATTAATTAATAATATTTTGAAATATTCATTAATATATAAAAACAGCCCCAGTTAGCAGTATTCCAACACCTCTATAATCCCAGACTGTGATTTGACATCAGGTTTTTGAGGCTGAACACATAGAGCTGTGAAAAGAGCTGGAAATCGCCCAGTGTGTGAATGACTGATATTACACCTCCTCTGTTTCTCACATTTGCTTTCTGACTTTGTACGTTTTTCTCCTTCATCACACTTTCTTTCTCATTTTCGCTCAGTTAATTTGAGTTTGCTGGTTAAAATGGCAAATGAGCTAAGACAAGAAGAAGAAGAAGAAGAAGAAGAAGAAGAAAAACAATACAGCACAAATGAAGCAATTAACACCTCCAGACTCTCATGACAGGCCAATCAATACTGTAAATAACACATTCAGAGAGATTCATCTCCCACATGAAGAAAAACATGTTTGAATTCAAGCTGCTGTGGCTGTTTTACAATCTGAAATGCAAATTTAGGAAAGTAATATTTCATAAACAAGTCATAAAAACATTGATAATAATTAGAAATGTTTCTTGAACATCATATTAGAATGATTTCTGAAGGATCATGTGACACTGAAGACTGGAGTAATGATGCTGAAAATTCAGCTTTGATCACAGGAATAAATTACACTTTACTATATATTCACATAGAAAATAGTTGATTTAAATTGCAATAATATTTCACAGTTTTTACTGTATTTTTGATTAAATAAATGCAGCCTTGGTGAGCAGAAGAGACTTTTTTCAAAAACATTAACCAACTTTTGAATGGTAGTGTACATGTAACTATTGTGCAATTTTCTTCTTACAAATGTGTGACTGATATTTAAAAACGGCTTTGCAATAGTGCTTCTGTTAAATATAACCTGAGGATTTAGGACAAGCACAAAACTACTTGGAAAATGAGCGATACTGGACAAAATGGGATGTCTTTAACATTTTTAGCATGAGTATAAGAGTAGAAGACAATGGTTTTACAGGAATCATGTGTGCTGATGTCTAATGAAATAACCTCCGGTGCTGTGGTCTTCATGAAGTAATGAGCAAACGTGTGAAGAGAGAGACCGAGAGCGAAAGCTCATGCATATTACGCAGCTCTCAAAATAAATGTTCCAGCCTTCAGTAATGAGCATTAATCCCAGAAACACTGTGTGACGCACATATGCAAACAGCAGCAGAAACTGCATGAACGAGAGCAAAGACGGAGACGTTAACGCTCTTTCATTGCTCAAGAGACTTCAGAAATGAGTTTTAGTTATAGTTCATGTAAATATGTAACTAAAAGTCCTCAGGAGAAACAAAAATGGACACAAATGAGTCACCAGTCATCATCCAGTAGGAGTATAGAGCTATAAAATGAATGTGAAGCGGCTCACATCATTTGATGGAAAATGTTTGAGATCTCTGACTTTTGATTGCAGACAAGTTTGAGACATTAAGATACATCTGCAAGGTATTTGATGTCCATTTAACACTCTGAGGTCTGACGGTATCGCCGGCGATACCACCGTGGTTTTTTTCTTATCAGTGTGAAAGAGACTAAAAATACTCCGTCAATGTTGCACATACAATTAAGAGTTATACACCATTTTAATCTGTGGAATATCTTCTTTCATTTGTGTACACTCAGAGTAAAAACAGAATGTTGTGCTTTTTGTAAAATAAAGAAAACTAACATGATGCGTGATCTCTCCTCTCCCTCTGAACGAACTCCAATCTGATAGTTCTCAGAAAATGAACTGTAACTTAGTGAATACTAATGACAAAAAAATTACACTTATGTCTAAAAAAACGTTAAGATGTCAGGTTTTAAATCATGTAAGTCAAATAGAAAACAAACCTTCTTTGTTTATGTAATCTGTATGAAAAGAGAGCCATGTCAGAAATCCGTGATTCAGCTCATTATCCGCTAATGCGGCCACGCCCACGGAGTCAGCGCTATTCAGACGCAAATTCAGTCAATACATGCATTCATCGTCTCAATCGTGTATTTATTGTCTTGAAAAGTGTTTATCTGGATGTAAAAGTCATGGTTAGCGATCTCTAGAAGACATGCAGTTACTTCCTGTTTACTTGTCTTCTACAGATGAAGTTTAGATGAGTTTTTGTTTCTTTAGCGCCCTCCGGCTGCTGTATGTATTGGAAACTCCATTCATGGAATAGCCTCTTCTTCTTTTAGATGAATTTGTGGACTAAAATGCACAGAGCGCCCTCCGACTTCAAGGATGAATTGAAAACACCAGCGCTCATAGTAATGACAGTGAATATTAAGTTAATATAACTCCTCTGTATAGAAAATTGACATAAGCATATGAGAATCCAATATTTCTCCAAATGTGCATGCTTTTAAACTAAAAGTCTATATCTATATCTTTTTGCATCACAGAAATACATTATATTTTAAAGTATAATATAAAACCATTACTTTATATTGTAATAATATTTTTCTGTATGTTTCATATATCATAATGAGCTTGAGACATCACAGAAGGTTTTTTTTCACAGCCTACCTGACTGAAATGCCTCATTAATATGCAAGTCATTTCAGCTCATTACTATCCAATTCTTTTGTCTTCTCAGGTGAGAATGGCCCATTTTCAGTGGTGATTCACGCCTCCTCGCATACTGTGTTTCTTGGCAAAAAGTGTCTTACAAAAACTAAATCAATATATTGTTTTATATGAAGGAGTAGGCAGCATAATTTTTACATAATTTTGAAGCAAAAACTCTAGTCTACAACCTCCAATACCCTTAAGTCTTATGAACACAGATTTATTATACTTTTTTTGGCCTTATTTCAGTGACTTAAGTTTTTTGTTTTTTCAACAACCACACATAAATGTTATTCCTTCAAAAACACAAACATGTACATACATGTTCCTCACATATTATTGTAGCCTAGTTTGTGCTGAATACAGTGTAATGACACTTTTTCCATTAATATGTTTATGAACAACTGAAAAAAGCACAAATGTCAGGGCATGTCAAAAGTTCTCCAGGCCCCAAATCAGCCTCAGACTCCAGAGGGTTAATTTCATTGCTATCTCAATGCAGTTTTACAAATACTGAGGTATTCTATAGACTGGAAGAAGTTCGGGATTCGATTTACTTTGAAAAATCTTTATTTACTAGTAAATTTCACCAATAATTAAAGAATCAGCAAGCATCAAAATGTGAAATCTTGACGTAGCAAGACTAAATTGAAGTAGCAAGACTAAACTTCTTGTAAATCTTTATCCAAAGGCCGTTGGTCTGATGTGCATGAAGTTAAATATGTAGCATTGGAGGATGGTCCTGATAAAAATTTGTCTTTCTTACCATTATTTACCATTAAAATCGATGATTTATCATATAGCTTGGCTGTGACTCATAATGTGACCCATAATTACTTAAAAACCTGTATATCGTTAATGCAATGTCCGAACTTCACAAAAAATGGTACAGATGGACATCAGGACAGTCTGAGTAAACATGCCAAATTTCATTAATTTACAGTGATAAGGGGCGCTATAACGTAAGAAAATATTTTCTTGTAAAACGTAGCCTACTTCAATTATCTTTGTTTTATTTTACATGCATGTAGCAGATGTTTTCATCCAAAGCAAAAACAACAAAAGCAATTTGTCAATGAGCTTTCAATATTCGTAAAATTTACAAAAATTTTTACAGTGTATGGTAGAATGTAAATCTAATGATTGGCCCATCTCAGATGGCTTTATGCACGTGATTATATGTTGTATATGAGGTGTAAATGTCGTTCTGACCTGTAGGGCGTGAGGATGTTCAGCGGTGGAGGTTGTTCGCACAGCTCGTACGTCTCCTGCATCGGGACGGGCAGAGACTGACGCTCAAACAGCTGCTGGTCCTGGATGGTGGAGCTGCGGAAAGCCTTCCTCATCGTGATGTCCTGAAGAGACACTGAAACACACACACACACACACACACCCTATCAAACATCATTCAGTGACTGACATCTACTAGGTGAGTGTAACTGAATTTACAGATCCATCTTTGGACTGCATTTGTGTGAGTTTGCATGTATGATCTATGCATTATAAAATGTAAATAAAGCAGATTTAGATTGAATCACATCAACAATAATAGATGCCAATCAGTCTCAAGTAGTCACATTTATTTCTATGGATCTTTGTACAATATTGATTGTTTCAAAGCAGCTTCACAGTAATAAACAGGTCAATGTTGTAAAATGAATTTAATTTAAACTGTGAAGCAGCTCTACAGAAGACAATAGTAGTCACGAACCTCAGTCTAAATCCACCCTTCTGAATCCTCCATCATGTTTAAATTTGGACTGAACTTTTTATATTTTCCTGGGGTCTGGTTTGAATTCGAAATAAATGCATTTTAAGTGTAAATAAAGCAAATTTAGATTGTCAAATCAACAAAAATATCCACAACTGTCAATCAGTCTCATGAACCACAGAATCTTCTTGGTCTTCCCTCCAAATTCCCCCAACAAGTCTGAATCTTTACATTTTCCCAATGAGAATTTTCTGCCACTTTGAATTTTCACAGAAACTACTTTTTCAAACCTGTTTAGCCATTGGTCCAACAATGTGCGTTAAGTCAAACATGTAGCATCGAGAGATGGTTCTGATAAAAATACATCTTTACATTATTTATTATTAAAATTTATCTCATCGCTTGGCAGATTATTTTGAATTTTCTCTACAAAATTTTGGCAGTTTTGCCATTTCCACATGTTGTACTTTAACGAACTCCTTCTAGAGCTTTAATCAGATCAACATCATATTTGGTCAGTCTAATCTAAAGACGTTAAATTGCGAAGATCTAGAGTTTTCGCTGAAGGGCGTGTCCGTGGCGGCCAGGCAAAGTTCGATGTTTCGCCATGAAACAGGAAGTTGTTGTAACTCGAGCATACAATGTCCGATCTGCCCCAAACTTCACATGTTTCTTTAGAGTCCTGACCTGAAGACATCTCTATGACAATATTCAGTTACAGTCATAGCGCCACCTGGGAGCAACAGGAAATTACATGTTTTACACTGTGATTAACTCCTCATAGAGATTTAATCTGATCAATGTCATTTTTGGTCAGTCTAATCTTAAGACCTTAGCGATGATAAATATCAAAGATCTAGAGTTTTCGTTGAAGGGCGTGTCCGTGGCGGACTGACAAAGTCTGATGTTTCGCCATGAAAGAGGAAGCTGTTGTAACTCAGGCATACTATGTCTGATCTGCCCCAAACTTCACATGAGTGATAAAAGTCCGAGCCTAAAGACATCTATATGACAATATTCAGTTAGCTATAGCGCCACCTGTTGGCAGCAGGAAGTGTGGCACTTTTACATGATTTTGCCATAATTCTCCTGTATTTACTCGCTCACATGCATGTCGCCCACTGTTCACTGTTTTTCTAAGGCCAATGGATGGCGGTGAGCCCGGGTGCGAGGGCCCTTTCATCGCTGCTTGCAGCTTTAATTGTGTTTGTCTTTCTATACATATTCTCGTTTTCTTTGTCTCTTTCCTGATATCCAGGTGTATTTCCATTACTATTTTTTCCTTGTGTGCAAATGTCTTTATTTCTCTCTGGCTGACAGGCAGCTGGTGACTCTGAGCTTGATGTGAAATTAAAATGAAATTAAATCATTTGAGTGGCAGAACGCAGTCACGCTGACTGATGTCAAAGCAATCACAGCCCAACCGAGAGCTGCTATCATCGTCATTGTTATCGTCTAATTGTCTCAATTATTGTCAGACAATAAGGACGATTCTTACTGCTAAAGTATTTTATTATAATTAGCTTATTTTGCATGCAAATGCAATTGATCTGTTTCGTGACCAATGTTCAGGGTCTCTCAATTATGCTTTTTTGGGGGGGTACTGGGTAACACATGAAAAGATACTATGATAGAACTTATCTGTGGTGTTTTTTAAGTCAAGCAAAATTACTAGTGCTACAAATTGCTCAGACTTGATAAAACAACTAAAACAATCCCGCAGACTTACATCTTAAGAAAATATTGAACTACTTAAAGTTGTTTTATGGGAGAAAAACGCCGGCTTTTACTCAGAAATCCACTGAACGTTTAAGTGCTTTGAGACACATTAACATTTTTCTTTTGGAATTAAAGGCCAAGCAGCTCTCCACGGTTTATGTTTTGACTCTTGTGGACGTCTGACCTCAACGGACTGATCAGAGGAAATGAACCAAGAAGATTTCCACATCAAAGAGAACGGGGCCTCAGAGCCACACCCACCTATTACATCATCACCACTGACCAATGGTAGTTTGAGCCGGAGCAAACTTTTCTGAAAAGTTCACTTTGGCAAGCCGTTTCGAACTCCAAACGAACTTCCATTTGACCTGATTTGGTTCGAAATAACGTCACACCAGATCTTTCTTCGATTTCGCTTGAAGTATATCAGGGCCTCTAAACTAAGGCAGAAGAAACACACATGTGGCACTTTTAAGGAAATAAAGCTTGAAATTTTTGTTCGTTTTGAAAGATAAGAAGATGCCTAGGTGGAAAAGTAGCACACTTTAGCAAAAACGTGAATTTGTGAAAACTGCACTGTAAAAAAAATCCCGTTGTTTCTACGGAAAAATACCGGCAGCTGTGGTTACCAGAACAATACTGTAAAAATGACATCTAACCGTAAACATACTTACGGAGTTACATGTGAATTTTACATTTTAAATCTGTTAAATTTACGGTAAAATAATGTATTTCATTAACTGATATAATGTTAATTTACCAACCTAATGAAGTACTAATATCTGTTTTGTACCTTTATAATACACTGACAGTCACCAAACACAGTGGTGATGAGAGTCACATGATGAATCAAAGTTCATCACAAGCAGCTTTTCCACAAGCTGAGGAAGACAATACTAATATATAGAAGGTTCACACAGTGTCATTCACACACACACTAAACACCATCATGGTAACATGCATGAAATTTTAAAAATGCAATAAACATTAATTTAACAACATTAGATGTAACATAAAACCCTAGTGTACATAACTGATTAGAAAAAAATGAGAAAAACTAAGAAGAAACAGAGTTATTTCAATGAAAATATATCAAATGTGAAGTGTCACGCAGGGAATTGTGGGAATGTCAATTTACGGTTTTTCACTGTAAATTTTACAATGAATTGTTATTTTTCACGTCCAAAAACTGTGAATTTAACGGTATTTTACCGTAAAATTACATTAAATGTACCGTTAGATCTATTACAGTTATTCACCGTATATAGTACGGAAACTTTCTGTAAACCAATCAACAGTTTTTCACCGCAGCATTTTTACAGTCTTTTACTGTTAAAATCACGGTCATTTTTTACAGTGTGTGATGTCATGCGCATGAGTATTATGTGTTCAGTCTATAGGCGTGTAGTGTTTCTTTACAAAGTGACATCGCCATCTACTGGCCTGGCAGCAGAATACAGTGATTTTTATCGTTTTTTATAATGGACTCATGTGAATGGGGATCGCTTTGACACCGTTGTTGTCTGTATGTAAAACGCAAAGGAAAAACGTTTCCATTTTTTAGTACATCGTTGTCATGTTAATGTTCCCCTAATTACATTTAATTT